>NW_019721009.1:531584-546613 GCF_002891405.2 Cryptotermes secundus | reverse complement strand
AATAATAATAATAATAATAATAACAATCGTGCGTCGAGTGTGTTGTGCAAGCCCGAAAAATCCCCCCCCCATCTTTTTCCAATGAGAGAATCAAAATTCTTTTTTAAAAAATTCAATACTTCTTTTAGTTCTGAGGGTAGCAAGAAAACAAAACTGAAAACTATACCATTAACAGAAAATAAATTCAAAATTTAATGACTTTCCTGGCCGCTCCATAGTTCAAGCGGTTAATCGCTGGATTCCCACCGCGGCGGCCCGGGTTCCATCCCGGGTCTGGACAAGTGGGATTTGTGGTGGACAAAGTGGCGCTGGTGCGGGTTTTCTCCGAGTACTTCGGTTTCCCCTGCCAATCTTCATTCCAACAACTGCTCCAAAATCAGCCTCACCTATCGTCTGGGGCTGGTACAATAGGCCAGAAGTGGCCGCAGTACAAGGGACTTAGTCCAACCCCACTAGCAATAAAATAATAGTCCAATCCCCCTAACAATACTGACTTACCTAAAATCCTAGATATTTTGAAGATTTTAATTAGAACTATCAGTAACCTCTGCATCATATTTGATACTAAGGGCCCGAAAATAAGGCAACCCGACTTCTCTAAGTGGCTGAATTTGAGAATAAAATCGCCTTATAGTTGGGCTGGTACTGTAGTATGCACTAGTTTCTCTGACCGAGCTGGTTAGAGTAGCGGTAATATTTTAAATCTGTATTTGAGAGGTGCGTAGTGGGTCTGGAACAGGGTTCACTCAGCCACGTGAGGATAATTGAGGAGCTGTTTCAAGGAAATTGCAGCTCCGCTATAGGAAACCGAAATTAACGACCGTGGGAATTCGTTGCGCTGACTATAGACACTATGTGTTTGTAATAGCGAAGTATGAAGGGCTGTCACGCCCAGTAAATCCGAATATAAATCCAAAAAGTGTCTATACGCACAAAATCACGTGACAGTATGTTATTATTATGTAAAGAAACAATTGTATCAGAATGCAACGTTATACGTAGTCATTCATGAATTCCATGCACTATAGAACTATAGATTCTTGTATCTCAGAGTTCTATGGGCCGTACTCGTCTTCTTTCCAGGACCTACGGTGACCCTGAAGGAGGGTTTTCGTCACGAAGAACTACGCCGTGTCCCGGCATCAAGATACATAAAACAAAAACCAGCTGTCTTTTATTTAGCGCTCTTTCTGTTTTAAAACTCCAGTTAATTCTGTTATCTCACTTTTCATAATAATTGCCTTTCCACGTTCTCCGCCTGAAATCTAATTTATAAACGTAAGATATCAGCGAGGAAACGAAGCAGACTTCTCCTTGCTGCTTCCTGCTTCTGTTAATAACAATATTTCAAGTAAATTGATCTGTGACCCCACAGATTTCACTTCAGAAGTTCTGACAGTAATCGTGAAATCCAGTACAACATTTCCTTTAAAATATTTCTTTAGGTTTCAACTGAATTCATATAATAATGCGCTGAGTGAATGTTAGAAATGCATTTATGATGCAGTAACTCTTTAAGTTCTATGTTGGATCTAAGTTTATCAAGACGCTGTCTACGAAGAGTATTGTTTCGCTCTTTCCGTTTACTTCTTTTTTCACGGTTTCTCACCTTGCTAGTTGACCCTGAATAGGAGGACAGTATGTTCCACTAAATCGTAGGTAAATTTCGACAACAAGTTCTTCACATCTCAGAAGACAGTGCTATTCAAATTTAAGTTTTGTTTAGAAAATAAAATACAATATATCCGAAGTTCTAAGTTATATATTCCATAAATACATAGGCATGTAGCTAGTTATTCTACTGTCATTGTGCCTAATTTTGTTTGTGTGTACAAGCCGCTGGCTTCAGTATTCACGGATAGGTTCTGCAGAAGGTAATAAGGGGTACCTCTGCTTTAGTCGGCATAGCATTTTCGACCTGAACCCACAAAATTTTTCCACGGTTGATGGAGTGAATTTTGAATGAACTCAACTGCG
Organism: Cryptotermes secundus; assembly: GCF_002891405.2. NCBI lineage: Eukaryota > Metazoa > Arthropoda > Insecta > Blattodea > Kalotermitidae > Cryptotermes > Cryptotermes secundus. The sequence continues at coordinate 544,636 of NW_019721009.1, read as the reverse complement.
GAAAATGGTTAGACATGGGAAGCGCTTTTTCTCTCTGCTGAATTTGATCACACTGGCGACAATTTGCGGTGGTGATTTGAAAGAAAGTATCGTCATATGTATTAGTAACTATAGACGGGAGCTGGATTTGTGAATAGATTTACTGGCCATTTACGGGTCATAAATACAAACAACTATTATACTATTGCTGATTTGCACACAACAAATCACTCAAAACTAAGTCTTCTCAGTTTTCTTCCACTAGTTTTTAACTGGTAACAGGACACCAAAACGGCTATTTCTCTGCAACATTTCCTGGTAACGAATGTAAACAATGGAGATTCTTCTGCTTCCATTGGCTGCTGGTTAACGCTCCACAATTTAATCCTCAACTACACTGCACTCACTCGCTAAGCAGAACACGATCAGTCCAGTCATGTGGCCTCGGAGCGGATCCAGAGAGAACACCGCCTACATCATCTCTCCTACTGTTGTGTGACGTCACCGCGCACGCGAATGCTGCAGGTACTACATAACAACGGCTGCACGCGCCACGTAACGTGACAAATTCTTTACTGTTGCGTGCGGGAATTACCTAGCAACGGCTGATGTTTACAGAATAACCATTTAGCAACAGGTCTATACACCACAGTATGATTACAAAATGTAATATATACTGGTAATATATGAATGATGAGACCTTCATACAGACATGTCAGTTACACATTTCCGAGAACATTAGCCAAGGACAGAATATTACAACGTCTGTAGGATTTGAGGTTCTCACAATCGTGGTTATAAAGAGTCCCATTTTCTGGGATATATCGCTGTGTAGTCCTTGGAAAATCAACAGATATTTCGAATGAACATGTCACCTCCACCTTCAGAGTCTAATATCAAGCCAAGGAACAAACAATCATAAAGCGGGTAAGAAGAAGAACAAGTATGCTTGACTTATTCTTTGGTCCTGAAGATTGAAGCGACATGTTCCTCCGAAAAGTCAGTTTGATTTTCAACGGGCTAAACGGCGTTATATCCCGGAAGATAGAGTTTTTCCATTTGTTAGATGAGCGGCAAAGCTGACGGAGTTGCAGGACATGAACTGTTATCACCAGATCAGAAATCGTGGGGAGCCCTCAGGAGCCGATTCGTTCCGAAGCATAGCTCAGTTATAAGTAGGATGGTATTCGCGTCACACGGGTTATCGTAAGCAACGACTGGGGTGACTTAACAGGGCATTCAGCTCGTGAAACCAACTCCAGTATCTGATCTGTGGAGAGGAGGATTTTCTTAGGACATTCTTAAATCATACTGCGATACTGGGCCACAAGTGACCTACACTGATTCTGAACTGGTTAAGCCTTTGAAACATGAATTTCTTCGAAATTTCAATTAAAAATTCAATCCATATCTTACAGTAGAATAATCAAATTAAGGTGAATGAGAAGGAAAAGTTATGTAACAGGAATTCGGAGAAGAGGCATGCATGTAGGTTTTTTGTGGGAAAGCCAGAAAGAAAGAGACCACTAGAAAACCAATACTTAAGTGCGTAAATAATACTGAAATTCATCTTAGAGGGATAGAAGGACGCTGTATGGGCTGGATTTATTTGGCTCGGCATAAGGGCTAATATTTACTCTTTTGAACACGTTAATGAAGCTTCGGGTTCCATAAAGTATTGGGAAGTTCTTGATCAGCTACACAACTGGCGGCTTCTCAAGAAGAGCTCAGCTCCATGAGGTTAATTTAACCATATTTCACAGAAGACAAAGGTCTACTGCCCTTAAATTAAGAACATAAATATTATTAAGAAAAAAATTGTTTTTTCTGAGGATTTTAAGAAACGCTTAAACGTACCCTGTGGATACAATATAGATTATTTTACTGTTCATACCGCTGGCACATATAATAAGCCCGTGTTAGTAACCTAGGAAGAGATGTAGTTTACTTCACTAACAAAAAGCTGAGATAACATCAGGGCCCATGTATATGCTGAAATTCACTTCGAATACAGGATTCAGAAGGCAACAATGACGGTATCTTCGGAAGATTACCACAACCAATAACTAAAGGCGGAAACAATATGGGGACGCAATTGTTTTTCTAAGGGCTACTGGCTGGACTACCAGGGTTCTATTCACGGCAAGAGCAAGGGATTTTTCTGTACTCCACATTGTCCAGATTGACTATGAGGCTCACCCAGGGACATATAAAATGTGTAACGGGGGCCATTTCTCTGGCGGTGAAGCGGCCGAAGCGTGATGCTAGCCACTTACCTGCATTTAGGGTCTAGGACAATAATTATGGAGTTTCATCTCCACTTCCCATACATCTTCATGGCGTGGTGACATGAACTTAGAGAAGAATTTAAAATATAAAGTATATTAACTCCGACTTGTAACTGTGGTTTCCACATATCTGAACTATTCGCCATTATGGTTGGGCACCTCTAAAGGAATTTACGTCAGGATTGTATAGTATTCTGAATCTGAGGTGACTTATTCCCTTCTTACCCAAAAGCCTTTCATTTCAAACGACAAAACAACCACAACTCAACATGATCTCCCCTTCTCTGATGTGCGTTGACATCCGACCCTTGTCATCGCGGTGGGCAGCAAGACTTTGCATGCCGAGTAGGCGTCGCGACGTTCCTCCCCCCTCCAATATTTTATCCGTTTCTTAGTGCACGGCGGGGAGACAAGGACGAACATGACATCGGACAAGCTACCACAGAGGGTTGTGGGGAGCGACGCTGATTTATCGGACAGACGACTCGACGTCAGAATGACGCAACAGGTGGCTGCAAGGGGACCTCCGGCTGTTGACATGTCATCTCCCCTTTCACATTCTTGTTCGCATACCTCGACCTCCGGCTTGTTGCAGTCCACAAACGAAACGTTAAATCCGCTTGTTTGCAAGCCTCACGCCGGAACTCGTGTGACAAAGACAGAAACGTGTACCGAAGCAAACCACAGACTTTTCTTCGTATAACGACGCTGTATTAGCTGCTGAATTTAAAGTGTTTCTCCACAACATCAAGCCGCTTCCTCAGGTTTCGGATGGAGAAGACGGAATATGCATAAGGAGAGTAGTCGCGAATTTATTGAATGAAAAATAACGTACACGACAAACATGACCCTGCAGTCTAGAGGTTGGGGGTTGGGGCTAAAATCTCCTCAGACAACAAAAACAAACTGCGTGGTTTTAGTCCGCAAGCGAACTATACCGACCGAGCGACCGCCGCTTGCCGAAATTAGTGCCAAATTTAGCGGATAGAAGGTATCACGTGGTCAGCACACCGAATCCCCATGGCCGTTAGTCTCAGTTTTCCAGACCGGAGCCGCTATTTCCTTGAAAGAGCTCTTCAATTATCATGAGGCTGAGTGGGCCCCATTCCAGACCCACTACATCTGAGAAAATCTGGTAGCGCCGGAAATCGAACCCGGACCTCTGGACCTGTAGCCAGGAACTCTGATCACTAGACCACAAAGGCGGTAAAATCTCCTCAGCTTAAAAATAATTTTGTTATGAAATGTTGAGGAGTCGGGATAGTGTATTCGTTATAGGGACTGGCTAGGTGCTGGACGACAGAGGAGTCGGAGTTCGAGTCACGGTAGGGTATAACATTTTGTCTTCTCTACCTCATCCAGATCGGTTCTGGAGCCCACTGAGCCTACTTTCCAACAGGTATTTGGACTCTTTCTTTGGGGGTAAAGCTGCCGGGACGTGCAGCTGACTACTCACCAGCAACCAGACAAGGAAACGTGGATCTATACATCCACTATCCCATACGCCTTCATGGGGTAGATCCTAATTAGTTGAGTACAGGAAACACTTTACTTTTTTTTTAAGAAATGTTACAAAGTGTCTCGGACCTGGATGGATTTTTGGATAAGCAACCTAAACTAAGGAAAATGGATAAGAGATTTATTGCAAGGAACTTAAGGAGTTTATACAGAGCAGGTTCGTTCACGGGAGTTGCAAAATAAATATTAATACGTATATCGATCTCAGAAGAATAGGATTGGGTTAAGCGGGCTATACTGATCTGTCTCAGGACGGGTACCAGGTCAAGGATATTGCGAACACGGTAATGGGCCTTAATGTTGCATAAAATATTCGGACATTCTTGAGTAGCTGCACAACTGGCGGATTCTGCAGAAAGACTCTGCCCCTGGAGGTAGTGGGTTCGCAGTTGCTGTCGTAGTAATTACAGATGTCAGAATTAAGAATACAAGAAAAAGCATTTCCACTCAGGTCTACTCTGAGAGTAACTTTATGAAGTTTCTCAGTTGGAAAGTCGGTTCTAATCAACAGAGCGTGGTGATTGCCTCTTCGGGTTCGAATCTCAAGTAGGTCATGTGTTGTGTACTTTTTATGGCTTTAGTGGTTCAGCTGCACACTGGAGCTCAACGGAGGCAAAGACGGTTTGACTGGTGAACTCTCAACAGATAAAGAGCAGGCAAGAAAACTACTGGGGACGTACCGTGTTGCCTGATGCTCTGCGCAATTAAACTGCGCAGGATTCTTCAGCAGCACGAAGCGAAATGGGAGTAGAAAAAAATTGCTTTAAAGTTAAATATATGCGTGGCATGTACAATGGCCATGACATAAGCAGCTATACAACAAGTAATGGGTCTCTAAGCAACTACCGTTGCTAGGTAATGAGCGCAACAGATTTGTCACACACAGCAATGGAGTAACTAGGAAGCGGTTTTCCCTGCGTGGTCCATGAAGCAGTTATATGACGTAACAATTGAACAAATGCTGGGAGAGGTGTTTTCTGTGCTGTCCGTGCCGAGATTATATAACTAGGAGCAGGTGCGACTACGAGAAAATCTTAAGACGGCAGTTAGAATAGTAGGAGGTTGGTGTGAGATAGTAGCCGGTCAGCAAGGACGCCAATACCGTAGCTAAGGAAGCTACGGTGTTTGAAGCAGTTTCCAGGCGACAATCGATGAAGCTACAGTAGAATGCGAAGACTTAGTGCTTGATGTAGTGAATCAGTGATGGCGCTATAGTTTCTTGTTGTAAAGATCTGTAAGTGTTCAAAGAATCTATTACCAATCAAAATCCCGTCAATACTCATCCCATCACGTGGAATTATGAGAATTATTATGCATTTCCTGATGAACTGTGAGAGGGATTCCCCAGATAACACTAGAAAATATGGAAGAAACGTTTAATTTAATAGCGTAATATGTTGAGGCACTACGCTACTAACCGGAAGGTTGAGGGCTCGATTCCCGATGAAGTCACTGGATTTTCAATTGACTTCATTTTCAGCAGTGTTATGGCCCTGAGGCCGACTCAAACAATAACAGATAAGAGTGCCAGGAACATTCCTAAGGTATAGGGCGACCGGCGCGTAAGGTTGACAACGTCCCTGCCATATATGAACCGATCTACTGAATATGATCCACTGGACGTCCGAAATAACTCTGGAAGGATCAGCCTATATTACAAGGGATCGGAATGGATCGAACTACCAAACCATGATGATGATGATCATGAAGATGATGATGATGATGATGATGACGATGATGAAGCATGTGACCTAAACGCTTTGATATAGTACTAAGAGGGTTACAACCCGCAACTAAAAGCGATTTCCTCTAAAATGTTGAATAAGACTTTTCAATAAACGTTCATTACATAATAAATTAGATAATTTCTATTCGAATCGAAAAAATAATAACATTATAAGTTCAATCCTGTTACACACCTCCAGAAGGCATAAGAATTATGGAGCGGCAAACAAACTCAATAATGAATAATTCGTGAAAGTGAAAAGAACATGAGACTCAGACACAATTTACGATTATGAATAAAATTGTCTATAGCTCATAACTAAAAAATTTAGTAATAGCTTCTCAGAGGATCCAGGATTCATTTACGGAAGCCAACCAGTGCCAAACTGGCAATAACAATATGAAGTCTATGTATACATAGGTCTATGTTTCAGATTTACACGTACCTTCCAAAAGATGATCCAAAATCTTACATTTTTATGTTGTTGGTACAAGTTGAATAAACGAGTAAGTGTTACTATTGCGTTCACTTCTATATGCATACACAAACACCGCGTACTTTTGCACATCTCGATGTTTGTAAATATAATTCATTCTCCTTTATACTCGTACGTAGGCCATTTTTAAACAAAATGTACAACTTCATCTACTTACCGATTCAAATTCTTGGTTTCAAAGTTGATAGCCCAGACCTTTCCAAATATGCTGATACGAGAGCTCATAGAGGAACCCTGGAAATAAATTTGTAGCTATTTTAGCACAGAAAATAAAATAATGCAATAATGTATATATATTTAATCAACAGTGGATTTTAGTAGACAAATTACACTCTATTGTAATTCCCAGTCATTCGTAACTTATAACCTTAGAGGCATGGTGGTCTTTAAATTAGCTTAAGATTTAATAAAAAACTCCATGATTTTAGTCCATAAGCGAATTATACCGACCGAGCGACTGCCGCTTCTCGACGAAGTTAGTACCAACTTTAGCGGGCAGAGGGTGTAGCGTGGTCAGCGCAACGGATCTCCTTACTTACTTACTCATAGAGCTGAGCCCTTCTTGAGGAGCCGCTAATTCTGCAGCTACTCAAGAATTTCGCAGCATTTTATGGAACCCGAAGGTTCATCACCGTGTTCACAAGAGCCCTCCACTGGTCCCCATCCTGAGCCACATCTATCCAATCCATACCATCCCATTCTATCTCTCTAAGATCCATTTTAATATTGTCCACCCACCTACGTCTTGGTCTTCCTTGTGGTCTCATTCCTTCTGGCTTTCCCACCAGTATCCTATACCCATTCCTCGTCTCCCCATTCGTGCTACATGACCTGTCCACCTCATCCTCCTTGACTTATCATTCTAATTATACTTGGAGAAGAGTAAAAGTTATGAAGCTCCTCATTATGCAGTTTCCTCCAACCTCCTGTGACTTCATCTCTCTTCGGTCCAAAATTTTCCTCAACACCCTGTTCTCAAACACCCTCAGTCTTTGTTCCTTCCTTAATATCAGAGACCAAGTTTCACACCCATACAGAACCACAGGCATAATTATAGTTTTGTATATTCTAATTTTTATGTCTTGGGACAACAGAGGAGAAGACAAAAGGTTCTGGACTGAATGGTAGCAAGCATTACCGGAGTTCAATCGCCTCTTAATTTCCTTCTGAATCAGGTTTCGATCTGTTATGGTTGTTCCAAAATATCTTAACTGTGACACATTTTCAAAACATCTGTTTCTCATATTTATGTCATGATTTTGCCCTGCATTTTGGTGACGAGGCAGCAACATATATTTAGTCTTCTCTGTGTTTACTTCTAGATCAACCTCTTTACTTACGTCAATTAAAGTTTCTGTGTTTTTCTTTATGGTATCTACATTATCACCCAGTAGATTCACATCATCAGCATAGATCAACAGTTGATGTGTCCCGTTTAATTTCAGTCCCACCTGGTTTCCCTGGACCTTCATAATGGCATATTCTAAAGCAAAATTGAAAAGGAGTGGCGATAAAGCATCTGCTTGTCTTAGACCATTCTCGAAAGGAAATTTATCAGATAAGTGTTTACCTACACGGAATTTACTACACGTTTGGTTTAAACACATTTTAATCAACCTAACGTAGTTTCATGGGTATCCCAAACTCTAACAGAATATTGTATACATCATTTCCCTCCTAACTGAATCTTAGGCTTTCTTGAAGTTTACAAATAACTGATGTACTGTCTCATCGTACTCCCATTTTTCTCCAATATCTGACGAATGCAAAAGATCTGATCTGTAGTTGATCTGTTACGTCGAAACCCACACTGCTGATCCCCAATAATTTCATCTATATATGGACTTAACCTTGAGAGAAGAATATTGGATAAAATCTTGTATGAAGTTGATAGCAGTGATATCCCCCGATAATTACTACAATCAGTTTTATCAACCTTCTTGTGAACTGGATTAATAATAGACTCCTTCCATTGAATAGGCAATTTTTCCTTATGCCAAATAGAAGTAATTAGATTGTGGATCTTAGAATGTAATATTTCGCCTCCTGCTTGAAAAAGTTCTGCCGGAATCTGATCACTACCTGGCAATTTATACCGTTTCAATTTTGCAATAGCACTTTCAGCCTCAAAAGGGCTAGTATCAGGTACTAACGGCTCAGCTGTATGGATTTCTGTCTGCCTAACATGACTGACCCTATGTACATTCAATAACTGAGAAAAGTAGTTCTTCCACCTTTACAAAATGTTGTGGGAATCTGCAAGCAGATCACCATTCTAATCCTTCACTAAGTTACTTCTAGGTTGGTAACCCCTCTTGAAGTTAATTATTTCTCTATACAAGTCTCTAATGTTCTTGTTCTTACTGTTCATTGCAAGCTCATCAATTTTGTCTTTCAGATATTCCCTCTTTTTGTTCCTGAAATGCCCGCTGGTTTCACGTCTTATATTGTTCAGATTATCCCCCTTTAACTCACTTAGATCCTGTAACCCTTGCAATTTGGCCTGCTTTCTTTGATCTGATAATTTTGAGCATCCTTCAAGAACCATGGCTTATGCTTCGTCGGTTCATAATAACCTAGACTCTCTTTAGCAGATATTTTTATATTCTCTCTAATAGTTTCCAAGGATTTATTAACATCCACCTCAGTTTCCAAGTTTTCCAAGGCCGTGAACCTCTTTGAGATTTCAAAACGATACTGCTCTTTAACCTCTACCTTATTTAATTTCTTGAGATTGAACCTCTCCATATGAACTCTATGAGTTGTTTGTTTGCTAACTGCCAGTCTTTCCCTAACCTTTGCCACCACTAAGAAGTGGTCAGTATCACAATCTGCTGCCATGTATGATCGGCGCAAAGGATCCCCAAGGCCATAAACCTAGGTTTTCTAGTCCGGAGCCGCTATTTCCTTGAAATAGCTCCTCGATTATCCTCGCGAGGTTGAGAGAACAAAGTTCCAGACCTGCTGTTTCTCAGAAAATATGGTAGCGCCGGGAATCGAACCCGGACCTCTAGATCTGTAGCCAGGAACTCTGACCACTAGACCACGGAGGAGGCCTAAGATTTAATATAACTGTTATGCATGGCATGTTGTATTGAAGACGCAGAGTACACATGAGAATAATGACAAAAATTACCAAATATAACAGAGTGGTAAGTAAATCATAAGAGAAACGACCCGTAACTGTTCTAGTTATGATCTGATTTGAATTAAATGGTATAGCTAGTAGGTGGGGGTCAGGGGTTTGAATCTCGGCAGGGGTAAGTTTTTTTTATCCTCAACGTCCAGACTGGTTCTGAAGCCCGCTAAACCTTCTGTCCAATGGATTGTGGGGCCGAATTCCCCAGGGTTAAAGCCCGCCGAGACGTGAAACCGATCAGTCACCTCTATGTAGTGTCGAAGTCAAGAATGGTGGAGCTATAATTGCAATCCACAATATGCCTCTATGGCATGATGCTTAATTAATTAAGCGCAAAGACATATTTACCTCACTTTCGGTGAGTTTGACTTCGTGGTTCAGGGAATTCCAGACCTTCTGCAGTTGGATAACAACAATTAGATTACATGCAGTAAGTCTCAACCAAATACAAACCTTTGATTTCGATCAATATTTTAGAAATGTGATTGAGGAAATTAGCCGGTCACAGTAGCCGGAGCTAAGGCATGAACTGCCTTCGCTCACTCGGACGCTAGGATCGTTGGTTCGAATCCCGCTCAGGGCATGGATGTTTGGTGTGCGTATATAAGTTTATTCTGTGTTTGTGCTGTCCTTTGTTTAGGTAGAGGGTCTTGCGACTGGCTGATCACTCACGCAAGGAGTCCTACCGTGTGTGAAATGAATATGGAACTGAGTTAGAGGCCAGGGACCTGAATGGGCTGGAAAAACAAATGAAAAAAAAAATCAGGAAGTTAATGAAAAGCTAGTTGTTGATATTCCGTAGTATATTAGTGATTCAGAATAATACAACAACAATTTAGATCTGTAACAGAAATTCCAGCAAAAACAATGTTGTGTGTACTTTACTATTTTCTTAACATTTCAAGGCGGTTACTGTACTGATTGTCCTGTTTGCTAGTTGCGGTACTAGGTGTCCTCATAAGTTGCTAACAACGCTGCCGAGGACTATGGTACCTCTAGGTTTAGAGCCGAAGTGAACAAGACTTGTAAGCGGTTAGGTCAGAGCAATCTTACACACTTGAACCCTGGAACTGTGGGCAACATTTTCTTCCTAAACGTTGGTAACCAACTACAAGACTGCATGATGTCAAAATGTGAATTATGCAGACTTTTGTTTACAATTACACAATCGCCATAATTATCATATCCACTTCCTGGCACTTTACCCTTAACGAGATGGATATCAGTGAAAATCGAGTTAGGGAATCGTGAATATATTTTAAATATTTTAATTCATCAAAGGGTTAATCGATTTAATTTTCTCATTCAGTAAACTATATATTTCGGTCAGATGTGGTTTGCAAGTAAATAATTTTGCCCCACACATTTATTATACATAATCTGCAGAGTCTGCAATAAATGCATATGTTCAATAAGTACTGGCTCGTGAATGTGTTATTCCCAATGGCATAACTCACACGTTTGTTTTCTTTTTGTTCGCTTAAGTATCATTTTAATTCTTGTATTTGGGTTTTACTCAGGTCTGTCCGGTAGAGTTAGGATGGCGTATCTTTTCAGTCTATGTATAGTTTCGCTATTTTCTAGTAGGTTCAGTGCTAGTGCATTAGTGTGGTTTTCTGATTTTCTTAAGTATTTTGTGTTCCGCTATTATCTTCACTGAGCACTGTGTTCATTTGTTAACCTTCACGGATCTTGTGGTGCGTTGAGAATTGAAAGCATTGGAGGATTTCGACGTTGGAGGCTGTCCCCATAGCTGAATTCCATAGATCCATTGGGATTAAAGAAATAAAATATATTGAATTACAGAGTTAAATAGGTCACTTTTACGAAGAAAATATAATGAATTCTTGGAGTACGTACTAAGATATACATTTTATGCTACAGTGTATTTTCTATGATTGTTTAAAAAGTAAAGGTAAGAGTACATGAAGTGCCATATCGGGAGGGGGTCTATATGCAGTTAGGTGACAAGAGCCATGGGGCATCCATTCATAATTTAATATTTCATATTATTAATTTACCTAGCATTTTCTGGAAGGACGTTGAAGTAACGTATATATAACAGGCTCTGTAGGTGTATATAATGTATGTTGTGTTATGTTACTGAATATGGTGCATATGATGTATGCAAGTACATAGTTGCTGGTATGGTGTCTGGAGGAAATCATATATCCTGAATGTGTAATTTAAATTTAAAATTTAATTTACTTCCTTCTGTCTACGGCTTCTTGCCTCGATTTTACACGTACAATACAACGAGATGAAAAGAAAATTAAATTAAATCAGTAGCAGTGATGCTGATAAAGTTATACTCTTTTTGATAAGGACTGGCTACTGCAGTTTGCGCTGAAGGAGTGACCTCGCACACTGCAACCCATAGTCATTCAAAATAAACTGGTTGGCTGAAATTGTGCTAACAATTCCTATCACCTGCAGTACTCATAAATGGAAAGTCTTGGTTATGAGACAGTACTGGGATTGATCGGCTTAACTCTGAAACAATGCAAGCTTATACTTGCTGGAAAACAATGATAATCGTGACAGGAATGATGAACAGTGTTTAACAAGTAGCTCTGGGAACAACTAATCGCCTACTTACTTTTGATATGACACGGACCGCATAGAAAACGACACCTCCAAAAATTCTTCCATTATTGTGTGTGTATTCGTGGACACGGTAAGGTTTTATTTGCCGATCAGTTGCCTAGCAATGAGAAGGCGATAGAAATAAAGAGAGACAGGCTGATTGGAGGGAATTATGAATCACGCCGTTAAGATCGGCTAAGGTGCTGTGGTATATATACGAAGTTTCATAAAGATTTGTTCAGGAATTACACGGAAACACAGAGGGCATGGTGGTCTCATAAACCTATTTAGGCTTAGGCTAAAATCGAGGTCAAAGCAGAAAGGGCACTGTGAAGAACGTTCAATAGAAGAGCAAGAGTGTTAACATATTGTGGCATGTAGATCAGTTGCTAGGTAGTGACCTCGAAATAAGGATCAGTACAAGACCAGTTGTTAAGTAAAGGCTCAAAAACGTGCATGTTTCCACGGCAACAATTCCACTGCAACAGTAGCGGTGTTTTCTGTTTCTCAATTAGATTTATTCTTTTATGTTTAAACAGGATTCCCTTTATTTATTTTTCAGTTATGATAAAGTAATGATTGCCTCTGTGGTCTAGTGGTCAGAGTTCCTGGCTACAGATACAGAGGTCCGGGTTCGATTCCCTGCCCTACCAGATTGTCTGGTATGGCCTTATTCACAACATTACGAATGTTATTAATATTATCCATTGAGACAATGTATCAGTGAACTAACTAAGTTAGTGTCTCCCGTTTGTATGATAAGTATGTGAAGATAAACTGTGATAGCAGAATTAGTAGTAGTCCTAGAATTACCCATGCTCCCGACGGGATTCGAACCTGTAACCATACAAGATCCCGTGTCAAATTCTCACGACCACGCCCACCAGGTCATCCGGTTTCGCATTTGTCTTCGTCAAACTGGAATTATCTCATCACGTAATAACGCTTCATGTAAAATTTATATACGAATTTCAATGTTGACGATGGACTCTCGGGTGTCATTTCGTGGGATTAAAACCGTATCCTAGAGGTTTATGTTTCTGAAATGCTGATGAGGGAAGTTCGAGGGATGTCGCGTCACGATAGCAATGACAACACAGGGAAGAACGGAACTGCATAAGAACAATTATGCATCGCCCAACATATATATATATATGTATGTTCACAAAATCCTCTTCAGTAAGTCCATGCCAAAACCGCGCCATAGCTCAAGCGGTTAGTCGCTGGCTTCCACCTCGGCGGCCCGGGTTCGATCCCGGGTCTGGTCAAGTGGGATTTGTGGTGGACAAAGTGGCGCTGGGGTGGATTTTCTCCGAGTAC
>NW_019721009.1:516291-531243 GCF_002891405.2 Cryptotermes secundus | reverse complement strand
ATTTTAACTATTTGTAATTATTTTAATTAACTGGAACGTGGCTATCTTGGACAAAGTGAAGTTTTGTGTGTTGGTGATTTCTTTTTCTACTATAAATGCCTCTGATGATGGCTCCGTGGTGAGCCGAAACATGTAAGGCAGGTGCTGACGAGGTGGAAAACTTAAAAAAGTGTCACATTTGACGGAAGGAACTTGATTTTTAAATAAAAGTATATTTCAGATTTTGATTTATTTTAGGACCTCACACTGCAATGACAAGGATTTTGCAGTTTTACTTTTCAACAAGTTCCTATCAGTTTTATACACATACACATTGTAATAACGTCACGACTTAAGGGTGTGTCTATAGACGAAGTATGAACTGGTGAGTGAATTTGTTGACGACTTATACACACGACTCGGAATTCACAGCACCACCTTTAACATCTACAATTCATAAATTTCCAAAGCACCCGCTAAGTTTTTCCAGCATTCTGTGCCTTAACCAGCCGTTTTCTGACAACGGCTTCTAACAGTGGAGATTCTTCAGTTTCAAGCGCCCAGTTTCTATCTTCACAGCCTCCCTTACAGAACTCAATTCATTTCTCCATCTGTCTTCGTTATAACTTCTCGGCGTGGCCCAAAGAGTAAACACCGTTCTCTTTGTTACGTTCGTGTCCGTTGCCACGGGAACGCCCCACATAGAAAACGCCCCTTATCCAGCAGGAACTCTATTGTTGTGTGTGTATTCGTTAGATGTGTTACCTAGTAATTACCACTGTTTATAGAGTGACTGTTTAGCAACGGGTCTATGCGGCACAATATATTTTGAAATACTTCGAGAATTTCAATTTCTGTTCATTAAACCAGTCTGCTTATGTCTTGCATTCAAATGCACCCTGCTTCAGGTTCCATGTACAGGAACCTGGTTGACGTAACACTTCTCCTGGGTTTAGTCAATTCTTCCTAAAAAGAATCCAATACGGTTTCGTAACTACATGACTTCCACAAAATTACTTTCCATTCACAGCCCTAGACGTCATGAGGCGCGTTACCGAACACAAAGTGAGGCACAAAGGAGGAACTAACAAACTGACTAACCACATGGATCTGAGTCCATCTTTAATATCCACCAGTAGGTCAGCTACTCAAAGATTTCTCAACATTTGTAGAAACCAATGTCTCATTATGACGTTCACAAACAGTTCTTCACTGGTTCACATTCTCTGCCAGATTAATATGGCTCACACCACCCCATTGTCAGATTAAGGGTAAGAGTCAGAGTTGCTTTAGAACTGGCGGTTTACCGCTAATCAGTTCATCTTGGCGACAAGCCCCTTGAGACTCACGACCAATATTTTCTTTCAACTGAACACTTGCGATCATAGTCCTTACGTAACATCCTCCGTGACGAAAAGATAAATCTGTCGTTTAAAATTACTGCTGGTCCTCGCCAGCACACGTTATTCTCAGGTCCGGGTCCAGGACATTCATGACCATATTTTAGTGCTTCAGATTCGAGGCCCCCAAACCCTGAAGGGTCAGGTCCCCGTATTTATATCCCGCAGGAACAGGGTTACCCGGTTATACCCTCAAGTACTGGGTTCCACCCCAATATTCTATATTATCCTCTCAGTCACTTCTACGTGTCGTCACTGGTCTCTTTCCTTCTGCATTTCCCAACAAAATGTTTTACAGTTATCATAATGCGCTCTTCATGCTCTGTCTGTCCCATTCGGCTTGACGTTAGGGAAGAGAACAAGTTGAAAACAAAGAGAGGTTGAATTAAATGTAAATTTGATGACAAAGCAAAGATTTGAATTTGTTTCACAGCGCACTTTACAACCCGCATTATTTCAGGTATGTTCCTGCTCGGAAAACTCATTTAATTTGGGGGTTCAACAATACTGATCCCCTCCATCCCTCCATTGAACATTCTTCTCAAATTACATAGTAGAGGGCTGCATCTCCGAACATCCCTAGCATCCTCCCCAAACCCAGTTATGCGTAATTAGTAATTGAAGCTGTGTTATGAGTGTGTGATGGACGCCTGACAAACAACTCATGGTCCTTTCTAAGCCATGTTCGTAGAAACCAAAGATGCGTCATCATGAATCTACTTCGAACAGCGTGTTTAGTGGCGGTTATATCATGTATTGAAAACACTGGGAACTAACTGACATAAAAATGCGCATAACAACGCGAGGGACCCAAAATATTGTGTACATAATTTAATAGAGATTATGTACAGATATTTTAAAAGTTGAACCGAAATACAATGAATAATGTGTAGTGTGATATAAGCGAATTTGTCCCTGCACTTAACTAATTACGCACTACGCCATGATAAGGTAAGGGGTGAGTGGATGTATAGATCCACGTATTCTTGACATCTACACTACTATGAGGTGAATGTTCAGCTTCATATCCCGAAAAGAGCCACAATATCCATTAGATAGGAGGCTGGATGGGCCTCAGAGCCGGTCTGGATGTCGTGGAAAGGAGAACTTTTTTCTCTTGACGGTACTCGAATTCCGAGCCCCGGGTCCTCAAGCCCTTAGCAAGCCTCTATACCGACTATGATATACAATATATTGTGGCATGTATACAAGTTGCTAGGCAACGACGGCGGAAGAAGCATTCGTACAACAGCCGTTGCTAAGTGACGGCTTCGGAAACTAGCATGTTTCCACGGCTCGGTCTGTCGGTCAGTTAGTGAGTGAATAAGTCAGTCAGAGAAGTACTGAGGTTCAGTCCTTGCGAGCTGTTGCTGTTAGAACTTTGTAGCTGAGACCGGGGACAGTTCGGGAACCCCGAGGAAGGGGAACGTCAAGCTGACGAAAGCCGCTACCGAGCAACGGCTAGTGAAGATGTGACTGTGTGCACTGCTGTGTGTGTGTGTGTGTATGCATGTGTGTATGTATAACAGTGTACTGTAAAATGTAGCCACGCGCTGTATCGAAGAGTCCGTTAAATTCAATGCCCAACCCAAACCCCGTCTACAGTCACGCTTTGCAAGAACTCCAAATGAAAATAAATATAACGAAATCCAGCAAATTGTTGCAGGTCTAACGATCTAGACTTATATTCGAGAGATGTTTGGTTCTAATTTAATTAGGGTCAATACCTACACTGAGTGGAGTGTTTCTTGGTATTCCTCAGTCTCTATGCTCAGATGCTGGTAGAGTTTCTCGAGTGCCGTAACAACATCAAAATTATTTCCAATGTATCATTCATCAGCCTTTCTTCCGTTTGAAGCTACGCAGTCTTGATACTGACAGAGCCGTCATAGAAACCACAAAAAAAAGTACTCGTACTTTAGCGTGTACAGCCGTTGCTATGCAACGACTGCGAGATGTACGTATGTACCATGCTATTTCTGGGCAACGGCTATGTAAACGCATTTCCACAGCAACAGAGAAACCAGAGAAACAGTATTTTCTGTGGTCCTCGCTCCTGCAATTGCTACGCAACGGCTCTGAATACATATCTATGTGGCAACATATCCAGCCGCAACAATAGAAAAGTTGTGTTTCCTATGTTGCCAGCGCAGAGTTGTTATAAGCAAAGGGCAAGGTTAGAGCTTAGTCTGTTCTGTATGGAGGCTGTGAAGATAGGACTTGAGCCGGAGTCAAAGGAATAGTCATTGCTGGAGCAGTTACTAGGAAACGTCTAGCAACAGCCTGTGAACACTAGACTATGTGCTCTAATAAAATTCAAAGTGTGGAAATAGCGAATGTGTTATAGTTATTTGTAGTTACGACCTGTAAGAGGCCAATGAATCTATTCACCAATCCACAGGGTCACACTTCCTACTTTGTAATATAAAATAAATGTTGTATAAGAGTCTGAGAAAAATTTGTAACATAACAGTACAGCAGGACAATGGAGCTTAAATCGACAGGAGAAATTAGAATAAATATGTATCAACATGGAACGACTGTTTGATTATAAACATTACAATACTCTATATTAAAAACATGTTTGAAAAGGAGAACACAGACTTCTTGGCCTTGTTGTCTCGGTGGAACCTATAAATTTACTAAATTTTGACTAGAAGGAAACAACAAAAAAAGCATATGCCTTAGGTGTGCTTAGTTATCGAGTCAGGGTGCAGAGAGGAGATACAGAGAAACAAGAACAAACACAAACTTATGAATAATTGCTTCATGGCCTGTTGGAAGTATAGTACATTCTGTGTTAGCTCTATTTAGCCATGTTTCCGGTCCAGCACAGTATATAGTATTGAACAGTAAGTTTATTACTTAAAATCAATCTGAAAATATGTAAATAATACGGTCGTGCATTAATATTGTCACGTGAAGGATTGACTCTCCACGGAGTTATGGATTGGAGATTGGATTTATTGGCCACATTAAGACACTACTCGCAATTACATATAGTTACAGTGCCAGCCCTCAATGTCTTCACGGTAGTTGCCTCGCAACGGCTACTAACAATGTGTGATTCCTTGTTCAATTCGTAGGATTTCTTGGACGGAAAACCAGCCTGTCACAAGGTTACTGCCTACACATAGAACAACACAAACACAGAACAAACTCATAGAGACATCAAGGCTTTCAGTGGGGTTCGAACCCACGATCCTAGTGTTTGAGCAGGCGGAGATATTTCATGCCTCAGACTGCGTGGTCAATATGCAATCATCTTCGCCCTCCCACGTATTATCTTCCTTGCTCATATCGCCTTTGTCTTCATCATTCTGATTATATCTAAGGAAGAGTAGAGGTTATGAAGTTCCTCATTACACAAAATAAACGGGCGTGTGTGTGTGGGTTAAGATTGTGATTTCGAAAGAAAGATTCATAAAAATTCTAACGTCATATATTGAAATTGTTGCTCCCGGTATGAAGGGAACTGGCCAAATTTCGTGTCATTACACCTTGGCTCTTCGTTAGACAGTAGAAGTTAGAAATCTGCTGCATAAACAAACGTATGAGCGATCTAAGGCATGCATTGTCTTCGCTCGCTCGGAAGCCGGGATCGTGGGTTCGAAGCCCACTCAGGGCATGGATGTTTGTGTTTGTGTTTGTCCACAGGTAGAGGCCTTGCGACGAGCTGATCACTCGCCCAAGGAGTCCTACCGTATATGTAAGATCGAGAAAAACCGAAGTGAACGGAGTTCATAGAGGTAGGCCTAGGCCCACTTGGGCTGTAGCGACAAGGGGGGAAAAAAAACAAACGTATGATACAGGGTTTGTTTAACATTTCGGGACGCAGTAGCGTAGTTGATTGAGGCACTATGCTACAAGCGACAAGGTCACCGTTCAGATTCCCGATGAGGTTACGAGGTTTTTAATTGGTCTAATCCTTGCAGCCCCAATATGGCCCTGGAGTCGACTCAGCCTTTTACAGAAGTAAGTACCAGGAATATTCCTGGGGGTAAAGGGCGGCCGTCGCTTAAGGCTGAAACCTCACCGTCATTTATGAACAGTTTGTCTAGAAAATGTGTTGGCCTCGACGACTCACAGCCCTATAGACCTCCACGGACTGTTTTGATTTAACATTTGCAGAGAGAACATTATGGTTTCTCAGAACTGTAGTTCCAATCCCTTCCCTGAAACCGGGAAGGCAAGTCTTGTCACGTCAAGTCCAGTTTCCACCTCAAAGCTTGTCTAAACCTTCCAGCAAACCTAATAAGAAGAGGGACGTCCAAACTCATGTTAAGTTTCCCTTCGTCAAGTATCTCAAGACGTCTTAAGACCCACCCAGGCCAGTACACCCAGAACGGTAAACCTCACTCATCCTTTGATGCATCCATTATTACAGTGTTTGGCTTTAATATAAAGTTTGTGTGCGCTGTTTTGAAGGTAACTGGTTCCTCGGGCGATGCAAAACTAGGTAATGAAGCAGGGAGAGGAGGAGGAGGAGGAGGGTTGAGGGGTTGGCTATACACTGAGTTACGACAGCCAAGCCAATCTTGAAGGATGACGTGAAGGTATACACACAGCAGTTTCACGTTCCCCGAACTTGAGACAAGCCGGTCGCCGCACTCCATAATCCTCCTGTCAATTCACGGCGGCATAACACGCTACACGTCCAGCACACTAGACTTCAAGGTGTCATGAGCCTCCCTCGCTGAGAATACTTCAGAATTTCGTAATAAGGGGCTTAGATATACCTACTGCATATCCTGACGTATATACCCGTTACTAGGAAACGTCTCCGTAAATTTAATCGTGCGGAATAAAATGCACGCGACAATACGACGTCAATTTCTAGGCAATGGATCAGTAAACACAGCTCCTTAAAAACTGAGGATGTGTTCTCTGTGTGGTCGGTGCAAAGTGGTCATAAAGAAGTACTCAGCAGCATGAAGTGAAGAAAAGAGTTGAATTTCGAGACCACAACCTGCCAGGATATGAGTTTGGGAGCAGAGGAATTGAATTGAGTCGAGTCTTCGAAATTGGCAGCTGCAGAATAGTGGAAAGGAGTAAATTAGGCTCTGAAAAGAAGAATAGAACGGCAATTTGAAGTTACAATGAGACTGTTACAAATCCGTTGCCAGGATACGGCTAGTGAAGGCTGTGAATCCTAGTGTGTGTGTGACGGTGAACTGTAATATGTGTAAATCAGCGACATCGCTGTATTCCTTGTAGTCCCGAGTTGTGTGAATATACGTGACTCCTGCACGCGGCGACACAATCAATGGGAAATGAAAACGTCACTAATTTCAGGTTACGCAGCTACATTTTTAATCGTCTCAAAACGTTATTAATATAAGGTAAAGTAAAGTTGTAGCTTAGCCGAGCGGTCTAAGACATGTACTGTCTTCGCTCGCTTGGTAACCGGGATCGTGGATTCGAATCCCACTCAGGACATGGATGTTTGTGTGCGTTTTTCTGTGTTTGTCTACAGGTAGAGGCCTTGCAACGAGCTGATCGCCACCCCAAGGAGTCCTACCGAATGTGTAAGATCTAGAAAAACCGAAGTGAACGGAGACGTACATGGAAGTAGGCCTAGGTCCACTGGGGCTGTAGTGCCAAGGGGGGGGGGAAGTTGTAGCTGCTATTAATTAACTAAGCATTATTCTATGCCTTAAAGACGTGTGTGGAAGCGGAGATATAGATCCATGTTTTCTTGAGGTGGGCAGCTTCACGCCCCGGTCATTTTATCTCCGTTGAAAATGCCGGCGGTACCCGTTGGATAGTAGGCTGAGTGAGAAACAGGGTCGATGTGGACCCTGTGGAGAAGAGAAAATAATTCCCTGCCACGACTAAGCCCCGGCCGTCCTGCCATTAGACCATCCCTGCGTTACAGTAACTGAATTTTTCCAACAATAATATATTAATTTTATACTGAGTTGATGTAACTAATCTTAAATTTTAATTTTAAATTTCTCAAGAAAGAACATATAATCACAGAGAGGTCCTCTCGTCAAAGAGAGAGAGAGCGCCCCGCATAAAAAACCTGCAACTATCTGACAGTAATAAAGTCCGGTCTAAGCCCCAGATGGGTGCTCCAAGATAGACGCGTCGACTGACCTTCAGCTCTAATACAAATTTGAATTTTAGGAACATGTGTGCTGTATATATGTAAAGTATTTTCATATAGTTCTCGAGAATTAACTAATGATGACCAGTCCTGTATATGGCTGGGCTATAGTTCAAGCGGTTAGTGGCTGACTTCTCACCGCAGCTGCCCGATTTCGATCCCGGGTCTTGTCAAGTGGGATTTGTGGTGGACAAAATGGCGCTCGGGCAGGTTTCTTCCGAGTACTTCGGTTTCCCTTGCCAATCTTCATTCCACCAAATTCTCGAACATCATAATCACGGGGCAGGCTACAATATGCCAATCAGTGACCACGGTGCCGAGTGGACACATTTGGACTCCCCCCCCCACTAAGAAAATTAAAAAAAACTGTATATCTTTACACTTGTAATTCTTACGTACCTCTATACACAGAATAGGAACTGATTTTATGGGACCTTCCAGATGTACAGGTCTTTCTCATAGTGGTTGCCTGTTGGTGTCCTACATTGTCATTTTAATGTTTCGACCTTTTAAAATCATCATCAATGCAGCAATTAAATAGAAGTGTTTACCTAATGATGACCCAATAAGACTGAAACATATAGAAGTATCATTTATAAAAAGGGGAAAATGTGGCTCACAAATAGCCCACGAGCACGGCAGGAAGTTACACCTTCAAGACTGCCCCTGCAGAATAACTTTAACCAGGGCAACTGGATGCTGAGTTATAATACTGCGAATAAACTTATATAAGTGGATATGTGCAGCGGCTGAAGAAACACGAAATGCATACAGAATATTTATCATGAAACTCAGTTGAAGGAGGATTAAATGAGATATAAAATTGAAATACAAAGGAATTATCTTTAGAACGGACATCCAAGAACGACGGATTTGTAATCGTAAAATGCCACAAACAAACTCAGTGGCTTTAGTCCCCAAGCGAACTATACCGACAGAGCGATCGTTGCTTGTCGCGAAGTTAGTGGCAACTTTAGCGGATAGGGGTGTCGCGTGGTCAGCGCAGCGGAACCCCACGGCCGTTAATCTCGGTTTTCTAGAACGGAGCAGCTATTTCCTTGAAATAGCTCTCACTTATCATCACAAGGCTGAGTGGACAGCGTTTCAGACCCGCTAATTTTCAGAAAGTCTGGTAGTGCCGGGAATTGAACCCGGGACCTCTGGCTCTGTAGCCAGAAACTCTGGCCACTAGACCACAGATGTGGTCGTAAAATGCCACAGCAAGAAGAAATTTTATTGGGGGGGGGAATGAGAATGTATTACGAAGCTGTCAGTTGCTCAGGCTGTGTGCACAGTGTCAAATAATAAGACTGGTAATGGGCCCATCGAATCGATCCCAGCATCTGCTTGGAGGGAAGGAGAGATACATGAAAACGTCAATCGAATTTGTTGGTGCCCCAGCCTTGCTTGGAGCGTTGCTGTTAAGACAGGCTGCTAGGTAGATGAAGCTTCCTGAAAAACGATATAACTCTATAACTTTATAATTATGGCTAGCCTCGATAGCTCAGTCGGCATAGCGAATGGCTACAGGCTGGACGGCTTGGATTGGCTTCCGACAGAGCAAGAATTTTCTCTTTTGTACAAGGTCCAGACCATCCCTGGGGTCCACCCAGCCTCCTATTCAATGGGTACCGTAGGGTCTATCCTCCGAAAAAAGGCGGCTGGATCGTGAAGCTGACCAGTCACGTCCATCTAGTACCGAGGTCAGGAATGGTGGAAATATACCTACGCTTCCCATATATATTCATTGCGTGGTAATTAATTAAGAGCATGGAATATTTTCCTTTTTTAAAACCAATAACTAGGTACAACCTTTTACTAGATGGTACTGCTGCAAGTTACAAAATTCAATTCTACAAGCTAATTTCTCGCGCTGTGCTACCTTCATTCATGTGCACAGTTATTTTGCGACAAAATTAAACATACTGGGACTGAACTGTAAATTTCAACACATTGAAAATAAATCTTTTATTTTATTTCCACTTTTCTGTATAATCGCCGGAGTTTTAATTTTCAAAATATCGGCTTACTTCCGTTTTCCAGAAAACATTTATCACCTTCCGAAAGGACTCATATAACGAAGTGAACGCTGTAGGAATTTCAGATTTCGTTTATTAATTTATTCCATTTATATATTTCGCATTAAGTTGGCTGCAAATTCCAATTTTTCATATGACTGCTACTGGGAGAAGGGCTAACTCAGCCTGTATGGCGACTGGCTACAAGCTGGTCAGCAGGGTGTCGGAGTTGAAGTCCCTTGAAGGGGCAAGTATTTTCCCTTCTTTTCGTGGTCCAGATGGCTTATGGGGCCCACCCAGCCTCCTATCCAATTGGTTTCGGGGATCCTATCTCTGGGAGTAAAGCGACCTAAACGAGAAGCTAATAACAACTTCCAACCAATGCTGAGTTCAAGAAAACTTGGAACTATGCAACCACCCCCATATAACTTCCTGGCACAGTGCTTAATTAGGTAAAGACATGGATAATTTCATTTACTTTCATTAATACTATTGCTGCTAGTAGTACTGTATCATTACTACTGCTAATATTGTTACTCTTAGTAATACTGCTGTTGTTAGTTAGTTATGGAGCTGAGCCCTTCTTGAGGAGAAGCCAAGTCTGCAGCTACTCAAGAATTTCCCAGCATTTTATGGAACCCGAAGGTTCATTGCCGTGTTCACAAGAGCCCTCCATTGGTCCCCATCCTGGGCCAGATCAATTCAATTAATATCATCCCATTCAATCTAAGATCAATTTCAATATTATTCACCCACCTACGCCTAGGACTTCCAGTGGTCTCTTTCGTTCTGGTTTACCCACCAATATCCTATATGCATTCCTTTTCTCCTTCATTCGTGTTACATGCCCTGCCCACCTCATCCTCCTTGACTTGATAATTTTCATTAGTAATAATACTTCTGCGGCTACTGCGGCTATTATGCTACTACTACTACTACTACTACTGTTGCTGCTACTGCTACTGCTACTGCCACACTACTTCTAATGCTGCTACTGCTACTGCCACTACTACTACTACTGTTGCTGCTACTGCTACTGCCACACTACTTCTAATGCTGCTACTGCTACTGCCACTACTTCTAATGCTGCTGCTGCTAGTACTACTACTACTACTACTACTACTACTAATGCTGCTACTGCTACTACTACTAATGCTGCTACTGCTACTACTACTAATGCTGCTACTGCTACTGCCACTACTTCTAGTGCTGCTACTGCTACTACTACTACTACTACTACCACCACTACCACTACTACTACTGCTGCTGCTACTACTACTAATGCAGCTACTGCTGCTGCTGCTGCTGCTGCTGCCGCTGCCGTTACCGCTACCGCTGCCGCTACCGCTGCCGCTGCCGCTGCCGCTGCCGCTGCCGCTACCGCTGCCGCTACCGCTACTACTGTTATCAACGCCAGTACCAATACTATGGCAGCTACTTCTGCTGCTGCTGCTGCTGCTGCTGCCGCTGCCGCTGCCCCTGCCGCTGCCGCTACCGCTACCGCTACCGCTACCGCTACCGCTACCGCTACCGCTGCCGCTGCCGCTACCGCTACCGCTACTACTGTTATCAACGCCAGTACCAATACTATGGCAGCTACTTCTGCTATTACCGCTACTTGCCCCCGAATCTCTATAAAAGGGACGGCAACCGCATACAAAAAGAGTTTTACAGTTGACGTGACGATTTTTGCCGCACATTTCAACCGTCCGATTCCACATTGATGTGACATTATATGCACTGACGAGAAGAAACAAGTAATTCCTAGTGGCCATAAAAATGACGCTTCTGTAAAAGTATTTTTGTAATATATAGTTAGTGACGCAGGCGCAGAAAATAAACTTGTAAGGAAAGTGGCAGTTGGGGGGAAGGTTTGTTGTTATGACAAGTAGCAGATCTGTTATGAATAACGAGTTTTAAAAGTCGCATAATCAAGTGATCTGTTTATGAGTCTTTTCCTTTCTTCCCCTTCAGCTATACGGGCCTCCTTTTTTAAACTGTTCAGTGAACAGACGTTTCTCTGGCACAGCCTAGAGTTTACCTGATATAATATGTTCCGTGTCGTCTCCACGGAGGGCGAGTATTTTTAACAGCAGCCTCAGTCACTGCAGAACACTCTATGAGGAAACTCTAATTAACTCCGTAGCAAAGCTGTCATGTACACGACGCTACATGTGATCCATTGTCATTACAATCACAACAAAATGTCCTGGGAAAAACCAATGGCCTACTTTACTTACACCACAATTTCAGCACTTGATAAAGGCAAAATTGTCCCTGTGCTTAACTTAATTAAGCACTATGCCATGAAGGCGCATGGGGGAGTGAATGGATACAGACACATTTTCTTTACTTCGGCAGTAGTTAGAGGTGAGTAGTTAGCTTCAAAGTCCGGTCGCTTTAACCCCAGGGAAACAGCCCAAGGTACCCATCGGATAGGTGGCTGGGTGAGCCCCAGAAATGATCTAGACGACGTGGAGAATACTGTTGACCCTACCGGGACTCGAACTCCGACTCTTCATTCGTCCATTCGTCCGTAGCTTTCAGCATTTCATACAAGTAGAAAACATTTAATATTTTCAGGTATTAAAGTAATTTTAAGGTTGTTACTTCCAAAGTTCTAAAAGATGCAGTGTTTTTGTCACCAATGAAAGGGATTTACGAAGAACGCTGTTGAGATAGCCTCAGGTAGCACGACATACATACCAAGACATGACGATCTGTTCCGATATTCAATATTAAGGATGTTACTTAAAAATGTGTAAAGTTTCAATGTTGGTATTATTGATTGGAGTGTTTTATGAAGCACACTGTTAAGGATTCCTAATATGGCACGATTTACATAACTATTTTCATGATGATCTATTTGTACAATTTATTTTATTATTAAAGTCATTACGTCAACAATTCCAGGGGCAGCAATGTTGGTATTTCTATCGCTACGGTTTTATAGAATACACAGTTGAGATGGCCTAAAATAGTATGATATAAGTACAAAGTTTCATGACTATCGATTAAAGCTTTCAAATAATAATTGTTACCTCATCAATTTGAGATGCTGCAATGTTGATATTATTGGTGTAAAGGATTTATCAAGTACGCAGTTGTAAAGACTTCTTGTGGCAATTACATACATGATAAGTCTCATGAAGATAGGTAGAGGTTTCCAAAAGTTGTTACAGGGGATATACATGCAGGCACACAGACATATCGGCAGAGAAATATTATCTCATGATTATAAATTGATTTTTCAAATTAAAGAAAATAAGTTATAAACGGGTTACTGATTTTAAAAAACGGAGAATTAAAGAGAAAAATTGTCCAGCTTTTTCTGTATTTACGTGTATTTGCATTGCACACAATTTAAAAGCGACTTTATACGTGAACCTTCCTCAGTATCTACGTGTTATCTCCTTAGACACTTATCGGAAAGAAAAAAAATATTTCGAGTAATACATGCAGAGAAAAATAAAACACATATCTGCCATTATTTTTCGTAGAAGTCGTGAAATATTCATTTTATTTAAAGAAAGAAAGATTTAATTTGCAGGGGCTGTCGTGCAGACGTAATATCTTGTGTTCCTAGATTGCTGTTATGCTGCCTTATCACTGTTTTACAAATATAATTTGTACAACATAATTCGACAATATAAACAATATAAAAACAAAAAACAAATTCCGTGGCCTGTAGTTCGCAAGCAAATTATACCGATCGAGGGACCGCCGCTTGTCGGAGAAGTTAGTGCCAACTTTTGCGGATAGTGTGTTTCACGTGGTCAGCGCAACAGATCCCCAAAGCCGTTAATCTCGGTTTTCTAGGCCAGTACCGCTATTTCCTTGAAATAGCTCCTCAATTATCGTCACAAGGCTGAGTGGACGCCGTTCCAGACACATTACTTCTCAGAAAATGTGGTAATGTCGGGAATCGAACCCGAGATTTCTGGATCTGTACCCAGGAACTCTGCCCACTAGATCACAGAGGCGGTTGGTGCTAACTTCGCCGACAAGCGGCGTATATTGTAACTATTAAGTAAACCGTCCGATTTTTACAAAATTTGGCGTCATGCCAACGGAAAACACATCAACTTAGAAATTTTTAATTTTCTACACTGGAAGTCTGTTGGACACATGAATTTTTGCGCGACAGGAAGGCCAAATAATACTGTTTTCTGAAATAATGAATGTTATCAATACTTCAAGAAAATTATTTAAATTTTGATTAGACATTTATTCCTTTCACACTGAGAACAACTAAACAGAAGCTGCGTGACGTCTATGGACATGTTTCGGTAGAAATGAAATATTGGAGTCAAGCTTATTCAGTTTTTCTTTTCGTTACACAGAAAATTGCCTTTATTTTGGTTTTGAATATTGAGATTAAATATTCTAATACATACTGGAATCAAATTTTCTTTTTCTGGATCGATTATCAAGCGAACCCTAATTTTCTTTTATTACAGCTTGAATTCGTATGTCCTCTCTGTCGATTGCTGATTAACTGTTATTTTCTGCTGCAGTAACTCAGGAATTACTTTTTTTTTCAGCTTTTATAGGCGACCACTTAACTTCGGTAGAGATATGTTAATCTAAAAGATTTAAACTTGGGAATAGAGTGATAATTCTGTGGACTTCACAAATTAAACTGTTGTCCTATATTTCTTTTTCACTGACTCTACAACCCCCGTGGGCCCTGGCCTCTTCTTTCATTTTCATGGCCATTTTACAGGTTGTAAGACTTCTTAAACGAGTGATGAGCTCGTCGCAAAGCCTCTACCTAAACACAGGACAACACAAACAGAACAACACATACACATTCCAAATATCCATGCCTTGTGTAGGATACGAACCCACGATCCCGGCTTCCGAGCGAGCGATGACAGTGCATGCCTTAGACCGCTCGACTACCGTGACCGGCGTTGCACCATATTACATTATCAAATTTCTGATAACACAAATACATAGAGGACTCCTTTTTAACGTCCAAATGTAAATTATTCTGATTTTAATGAATTAATAAAAAGGAACAATAAATTTTATGGACATGTTCAGGTAATTTCTTCTCAACTGAAAAGAATTCGGCTATGATTTATGGAGCCATTAAATTTTACCATTTTAAAAATCTTTCAAATCAAAATCAGTCTTTTTCTCCTCTAGGAAATTAAGTTGCAAAATAAGATTCCTTACTTTAAGGCTGTCAGCATTATTTTTAGCCTACAAAGCTCCCGTAAGCTAGACATCACACGATCTATGTACGGTGGAAATACAAAAAACTGCAACTGGATTTGTAACGCCACTGTTAAATTCTGTAATCATATTCAGATATTGGTTTATCTTACTAAGTAACTCACATCTGAGGAATAAAGGCTGTCAAGTTAGCAACCTGATGAACAGACAGTGATCCATCAACGCTCGAAGGGGAAAAAAGGGGAAGCAGTCATGTATA
>NW_019721009.1:472780-515977 GCF_002891405.2 Cryptotermes secundus | reverse complement strand
AGAGTTCCGGACCTAGAATTTCTACTTTCGAATACCATAAATTTATATTCCTAAAACTGTATATTATTATAATAATCACAGCGACCATTATTGTTATTATTATTATTATTACTGGGTCTACTTCGCATTGCAACAGTCTCCTCATCATCCCTTGAATGTCTGTACATATAACACTTTATACTATTTGGGTGCATGCTTGAATACGTCTCTGCTGCTCGGATTTCTACTACGTCTGCTGATGCAAATAAACCGGAATGCATCCAATATAAGGTTGCAGTCCTTTGATTTTGTTATTCTTTCCACAAGTACATTACATTTATTCTCTTGCTTTGGTAAGCTAAAATTTCACACCTTACGTAAGAAGAGGTTTCTTATTCAAAATTAACTCGGTTCAGAAATCTACCTTTCTATTTTGTGAACTGTTATTCTTCTAGCCTTTTCTGCATTCACTGACAGCTTTTTGAGTAATAAACTGTTCTTTTTCTGGATGCGATTCAGCTGCTACCGTTGCTTGGGGGACGTTAATACATTTGGAACCAAAACTGTTTCTCATAATCGTGTATTATAATTTGTACATTTTAATTATTAATTTATTCAGTACTAATTTATATGTATATCTCGTATGTTATTTTATGATCGCATCATGGTTGTCATGATTGCACCAACTGAACGGTTATTATCGAAATCATACAAACTTCCTTGTTCTGCCTTTGTATGTATGTGATGCTTTTGTTTGTCTGTACGCTTTTTCTTACTGTCTAACTGGGTTCTGAGCTGCTGAATAAGAAAGAAAATAATTAGTTAACTAAACTGAATTGTAGTTGATGTTCTTGTTGTTATGTTCGATACTTGTCATCGTGCAAATATTACTGCCTCAGCTAGCTATTTTTTTTTCAGGAAATTTTGTCTGCAGTTATTCTAATATATTTAACAGAGAATCCCCTTTCTTCAGTTGACAATATTGTTATTGTAACAATATTGTTACAAATGTAACAATATCTAATGTCCTCTGTTCAGACGTTGTGTTATTTTTTTATTCTTATTATTAACGTCATGTTTCTTGTGTATTTCCACGTGATTGTTCTTGTCTCGTAATATATATTCGTTAATATATTTTTTCTCAGTGGTTGACTGTAATTGACTTTCCAGCTGTTACGCAATTTAATGAACTATTACTATTATAATTAATACTATTATACTTTGTGATGAGCTAATTAATTAAATGCATATAATATTCAAGTTACTAAAGCAGTCGAATATATAACTAACCACGAAACATGTGACAGTCGCCATGCTTGTTATCATGGATTTAAAATATCTAACACGTAGTTAGTTACCGTTCATAATGTGTCTGCAACACCGGATTTTGCTTGCTCCGCGGACTTACTTAATATTGTCAATAATTGAAGAGTAAAAATATTCTCACGACAACCAAGTTTGCTAGATCATATTCTAAAAACTATTACCTGAACAAAATTCTATATTTTCCTATGACCCGCTCCATGGTTCGTATCCAATCAAACACTTCATGCAGATCTCGTAATNAATAAATGAAATCGCCGCCCAACCCCTGAAGAACAGAAGGCTCCAAAGTCATTGGCTAGAAGACATAATCTAAGAGACGCGTGAAGCAGCATCAGTGGATGGTAATCACAAGTTACTATGACGCCCGANTACCCTTCATAAAGGAAGCGATCAACAAAAAAGCCATCAAATATAGAGATCGCATCGAAGACCACGACAACTATCTAATAAATGAACTCGCCGCCCAAACCCCTAGCGAACAGAAGGCTCCAAAGTCATTGGCTAGAAGATATAATCTAAGAGACGCGTGAAGACGCATCAGTGGAAGGTAATCACAAGCTACTATGACGCCCGGACATTTGCTTATTGCTCTGTCGTCACTAGAGTAGATTGTAAATTAGCAAACAAATAAATAATTTTTTTTTTTTTTAATTTTAAACCTTCTCGGATATTAATTCAAAGGTTCACAACTTCGTCGCTTTCGATAAAAATATTTCCTTCAAGCTGGTTCCCCAGAAACAGCTGTTGATTTTCAACGCACTACACAGCGTTACATCCCAGAAGACAGAACCCTTTGCAAACTGCCCTGAGAAAACCTCAGATTCTAAGTTTCATATATAATCTGCAGATATGTTTATGATCTAATTCATAGAATATTTTATAGAATGAGTTGCAATGGTTCACCAGTTATCGCCATAAAACCAAAATTAAATATATCTTACGCAGCTACCATTTTGATTCTTTGCAGTCTGCATAAAGCTTGCATAAATTAGTATTCTATTAGTACTAAATTTAAGTGCTGCTAATGTTCTACGATTTCGTGACTCAAATGGCAATAACGCTCATAATAAATTTCGTCAAAATCGAACAAACTTTATAAGTGACATTCACACGTACACAAGTTTGCTTTTGTGTCTTGAGAAATGATATTAAGATAAACATAGAGCTCCAGACTTCTTTATACGTGTACTTGCGATGTGTAGGTACTTGCAACATAAAGAACTGTTTGTCCTAGAAGGATCATTTCCACGCCACGCTGTAGAAAGGTTCTACCCAATGATTTGTTTGTGAAAGCAGAGCGCTGAACTCCATGTGGCCAGTACAGTGTCTCGTCATTCGTCCGCTTGGCGGCGTTACAGTTAATGCGTGTTGAGCAATTGGTTGCATCGCGTGACACGCTGTGTCTGATGTCATTATGTCATGTCACGTCATGTCACCCCTAGCAGTTGACACGTGGAGCACATGGAAGACAAGGGCTGGTCACATCTGTCTGCATCGTTAAAGGTCTCTATATATATTCCCTTTCTCTTTGTATTTACGTACAACTTCCGCTGACGAACACAAATTAGGCTTGTTTCTTACAGTGAGTTTTATACTAACATGAATTATGTTGTTTGCATTATCCAGAATAACAATTAATTTTGAGAAACTGAATCTTTTGGACACATTCCAAAACGCATTTCATGGCGAACAAATTTGCTACAGAGTTTCAATTAGTGAAATATGTAATGAAAAACACGGATTATTTCATGTGTTTTAAAGCAAGTGTCACGTAACTTCGAACAAGGCCAGGAGTAACCTTGAATGCGCAGAAGAAAATTTTCAGACAAGGGGGTGGGTTCGAGGACGTGAGAAGTGACAGGTGGCCAGTTATCTGAAAATTTTCTTCTGCGCATTCAAGGTTACTCTTGACCTTGTTCGAAGTTATGTGACACTTGCTTTATTTCATGTTTTACTTCATCACTTTATAATGTATATGTACATACATGCGTTATTTTATTTTACCTGCACTTAAAATAGCAACAAGGAAGCTCTGTTACATTCCTAAATAAAGTATAAGTTGAAAAGGAGTGAGTACACCCTACCGAAATTTAAAAGACAATTTGAAGTATTGTTTAAATTCAAGTATACAGTTTATTGAATTTTCCACATCCCTTTCCACATTGTGAATTAGAGTGGAACTAAAATATGTTTGAAACAAGTTTTACCCAATTCATACTTTTCAAAGAAGACCCAGTTTATAATTCAGTCAAAATGATATTAGCATATGAGAAGAGTAGAGTTTCACAATATATATAGTATGACGTACTAAAATGATTACGTTTCAAGCAACCATTGCTTTTACGGCTATCGTTCCACATACCCTGGTTCCGAAATTATTATCCCTACTCTTAATTAATTAAGCAACACTCCATAAAGACATGTGGGGCTGTGGAACTGTAGTTCCACAATTCATTAACTCAGCACTAGAAGTAGGTGAGTGGTCAGCTTCATGTCCTGGCTGCTGTATTCTCAGGGATAGAGTCCCCTGTACCGAATTGATAGGAAGCTGGGTAGACTCCAGGGCAGGGCTGAACGCTGTGAAGTGGAGATAAATTTCATGCCCCTATCAAGAAATGAACCCTGGCGGTCTAGGACGTAGCCAGCAGCTAGACCGACTGAGCTGAGGATATTTAATTATTTTCCCGTTCGTGGTCAGTGTAAACCATAGAATTAAAATTTGTGTAGAAATATGGAGGCTGAAGTTAATACCAACGTGAAGTCCTGAAGAGGGACACCGAAATAACGGCAAATATATCTACAATACAGTACGAAGGCCACCTTAATGAGCGCAGCATAGAGACATGGAGCTGTCCACTGTTCACAAAAATAAATTTAATGGTAAATTTGTAATCTCAGTCTCAATACAACTTATATTGGAATGCAATTAGTATCATAAGAACAACATATATAGTATGAGTGTACATCATTGCGTTATCTGTTTCACTTCACATGTTATATTAGATATGCATAAACTAAGTACATGCTTACTACAACACAGTTAGTTGGTTAATATGATATACGGTGACGCTTTAAAAAGTGAATAATTTTATTGTATATCTAATGAACACTTGAAGAGAACACTTTAGTGGTAGAAATATGTAGCCCATTCTATGCATGTATAAAACGTAAGTAACGGCGAGAGGAATGCTCTGAGGTTAAGAAATTTTAGGTTACCATAGCATAAAATTGACGAGCACTAACAGTGTGGTATACTATGTACAGGAGATGGTTATGAGGCACTGTTTGTTGCTGTTATTCGTGGGAGATTGAGCCTCTGAACTTGCGCATGCACGTCTGCTACTTAGACCGTCATGAAGCTGAACTGTGCTGCTACCTAGTGACAGATATAGAAAATATGTTACATCCAGTGCAGCTGTTTTACTTCCATTTTGACTTATTCTCATTCGAAAATTCCTGCGAATTTTCTTTCATTGCAAACAATATGAATCTGTTCAAAAGCCCTGAAATGTTCGGAAAGCCTGATAGACGATTCTGTTCAACACATCAGCCATTAACGGAGTAGCACAATCGAGCAAGTCTGATTCCAGCAGACCTGAAGTATATAAATACAGGCATAGGGATATCTTAATTGGAAATACCCACTTACTCTCGGTCTAGTGTCCAGCGGGCGTGTATCGTACCGGTTGGGAGACTTCGTGTTAAATGAAAAAAAAATATATTTTTTTTGTTAAAAATCTGATACTCCATACGAATATGAAGGTATAATATTGGTGATTATTTCCAGTAACCTGCAGACAATTTTGCAAGAAATGTATTATCGAACGTCTAATCACATTTTTACAAGATAAAAGCGGAGATGCTGACAGTTTCCAACATAAATCTCAGAGGGTTATACGGAAAATAGTCTATTGAATTCAGAAAGTGGGCAGCTTCTCAAAGCGTCCTGACTTTACACGTCCTCATCCACCGAGAATTCGTAGCACGTGCCAAAACTTCCCCGAGCTACTCCGAACAGCTCAAAAAATTTGCATTTTAGCCACGTAGACCAGTTGCTAATTAATGATTCTGTAAAGAACGCCCGTTGTTAGGCAACAGATTCCTAACACGTACCAATGGACTAACTGGGAAGCGTGTTCTCTGAGCGGTCCGCGCCACAGCTGCGTGAAGCAATACTAGAAGAAATGTTGGAAATAATATTTCTTGCGCTGTTCATGGCGAGGTGTTATAAGCAGGACAAGTCTAGAATTTGGTTGTGAGAGAGTCGTCGACCAGTGAGGACGTGAACGCGCAAGTTGAGGAACCTACGGAGTTGAAAGTCATTACGAGATGACAACCGGTGAAGCTACAGCAGACTGCAAAGAATTATTTGTGCTGTAGTGAACTGCACAGCGTGAGAATTAACGATAACGCTGTAGTTACTTATATTTTCGTATTGTAAGTGTTCAATAAATATAATTGCCCATCCAAACCCCGTCTAAAATCACTGAATCATATGATATTGCCATATATTTCTAATTGGTCCATCAATTTTACTTTTAGTATAAGTTCTGTAATGGTATCAGATTGCGAGGTATTTTCTTCGTTAAAAAAACAAAAGAGAGCGGGGTACAAGATTTAGGACTCCAATGCCTTCAAGGGAATTATTTATTGGCCATAATCATGACTATGGATATAGAAATATACGGACAGAATTATGTATTTCACATGTTTGCTATGATTCTGTTAGACTTGTCCTTATGGTGGTGAGTTTAATTCTGCAACTGTCCAGCAGAGTATTTTTTTTTGCTAGTGCGGTGGGACTAATTCCCTTGTACTGCCTCCATTTCTGGCCTATTGTACCAGCCCCAGATGATAGGTGAGGGTGATTGTGGGGCAATTGGTGGAATGAAGATTGGCAGGGGAAACCGAAGTACTCGGAGAAAATCTGTCCCAGCACCACTTTGTCAACCACAAATCCCACTTGACAAGACTCGGGATCGATCCCTGGCCCCCGCGGTGGAAAGCCAGCGACTAACCGCTTGAGCTACGGGGCGGCCATTCCAGCAGAGTATGCATGGCATAAGACCTTAGAAGATGGGAGTCCTCATATGATTACTTGCTGCATACATAATTAAAACAAAAATAATTTCGCTTCGTGACAATTTACTAGATTTAGGTTAAGAGAAGTATTAATAAGGACTACTTCACTTTTCACTACGGATTACCACTCCATCAGTACCTTCCTGTATTTCTCACATATGTTCGTCGCACTTAACCTCGGCTTGACTAATGTGACGATGTAGAGGGGGAGGGGTGGAGAGTTAGTGATTTTAAAATAGGTTTCGTTCGTTATACTGACGTCTGTTTCTTTTTGGAGTGGCAGAGTTTGGCAAGCAACACACGGCTAATGTATTGATGTCGAAGGCAGACGTTCCTCTTGCTGGTTTTCAAATTTCGTCACAGCGTTTATTCATGTTCGGTCGTGTATATTACTTAGTCCGAGCTGGCATCTGCAGCACGTTTTGTTACTAACAAAAACTGCCTAAAGTAGAGGCAAATCGGCGGCATATTTTGAATGTATATTTCTACGTGTAGATAAAGACATATCACACGTTCATTCTTGACTTTTGTCTTGGTAACAAGATGTTCCGGTTTTTTCCCCCCCTTGGCACTACAGCCCCAGTGAGCCCAGGCCTACATCCATGAACTTCTCCGTTCACTTCGGTTTTTCTAGATCTTAGACATACGGTAGGACTCCTTGGGCGGGTGTTCAGCTCATCTCAAGGCCTCTGCCTGTACACAAACACAGAAAAACGCACATAAACATCCAGGCCCTGAGTGGGATTCGAATCCACGATCCCGGTTTCCGAGCGAGAGAAGACAATGCATGCCTTAGACCGCTCGGCTACCGTGACCGGCGATGTTCCGTTTAATTTCGTAAAATGTTTCTACTTTTGTTGATTGAAGCAAGGCACTAAAATCCCATCCGAAACAACATGAAATTTTAATAAATTAGTGTCATTGTGACATTAGATACTCGTGATATTCTGACACCTTCAGGAATATTCACTAAAATAAAAGTCTCACATCTCATGATTTATTCTACCTGTTACGTTGCCCTCTCTGGCCTGTCTTCCAAAGCAGTAACTCTGAAACTATAGACATTATTGATAGCTAGTAGGAATCCTTTGAAGGATAAATCAGTCCTGTCGCAAGGCCAATATCTGCATAGGACAATATAAACGTAGAAAAAAAAAGCGGATAAACAGCAATGTTCCAAATTGGATTCGAACCCACGATCAAAATGTTTAAGATGGCTAATACATATTATAATATACTAAAAATGATATAAGGAAAAGGTAAAAGTTGAAGATATTCCTAGCGAGAAGGACCGCAGTTTTGTGAGACGTCGAAGCTCCCACATTTTCTCTAGACAATCGGTTCACGGATGGCGGTAATGTTGTCAGGCTCATGCACCGGCCGTTCTTTACCTCCCAGGAAGAATCCTGATACTCACTTCCGTTAGAGGCTGAGTTAACCCCAGGGCCATAGTGCAGTTGGAAAGATTAGGTCAATTGAAAATAATCCACCACAACGGGAATCGAATCGACGATATTCCGGCTTGTAATATAGTACTTCAACCAACTACAATACCGTTTGCAACCTGAATATGATTTTTCTATATATTTTAGGTACGAAATGTGAATATTCATTGTCTTTTAAAATTGGTGAACTACCCTGATAGATGGCAGAATATCACCAGAATTTGAAAGGGGAAATGTTGACTTAGTGATTAAATTAGCAAGTTGTGCCAGATAGTTTCATATTGAGTTGAGTTACGAAATACGTAACTCTAATAATGACATCTCTAGAATTCTGAACGATCTATTGTCATGGCATATGAAACGGTGAGTTTTCATTTCCTAAAATACTGAAACAAATTGAATACTCTTGAATAACGTTAAGTGACAAAAGTTAATCAAACACACTTATCTGAAAATACATGAATATTCGTAGATGACATAATTTGATATCGGAATAGAGAAAAAGTTGGAAAAGAACGGAGAAAATTATATAATCAGGAACTCAAAATACTGTTCTTTCACAAATTATTATTAGACAAATTAAATTAAGAGCATGGGCTGAGCATGCAGCATACATGAGGATTGAGGAATGGAGGCAAAATGTTACAGTTTGATACTGCTTCTGTGATATGACGACATTTAGCCCGTTAAAAGTCAATCTACGTTTAGGAGGAAAAATTCTCTCCCTTTTTCCTAGTCTTAAGCAAGAAATCAACATAAAGACATTAGCTAAAATAGTCCTACTTCTTAAGTATTTCATGCTATTTTCTACTCCAACCCTGAAGATGGAGGCGAGATATTCATCCGGAATTTCAGTGACTTTCAACAGAATACACTGCATTATAATTGTTCAGAACCAGTGCTGAGAGAACCTCAAATCCTACAAAGAGAATTTTTGTACGATACAGAATAAATGGAAGAATATTATTAAGAAGGATCTTAAAAGAAATAAGATATGAATGGACGAATTCAGGCAGTCCAAAAGAGGGTTCACTTATGGGCGCTAGTAAACACTAAAACAAGCCTTGAAATTTCGTTAAAAGACCAAAACATTCACGAAGAGATGACCTGCTCTAGGTTCTTCAAAACGACTTTCTTCCATGGAGTTGGGTATACGAAAGCTATGTTGATACCCACCTGTGGATAAGGAACAAAATCACGAAATTTAGTCGCGACAGGCAGTATTAGTGTCCATCAACAAAGAACTCCACCTGCCAAAACGAAGCAGGCAACGTGGGAAGAAATTGAATCGATACTGCTCTCCTATCGAAACGTAATCGATCAGCGTTCTGAACAATGTCACGAAGTTCTTAATCTTTCGACCAATAACGTTTTGTTTCCCATGTAACTTTAACATGCGGTTTTATATTATACAAAATATCTAATCACTCACAGAATGACTTCATTCTAGTTTTTAGGCGTATTTCTTTCGTTCGTTTTCCAGTGCGGAGATGGGCACGCTTTTAATGTTGGCGGTACTGAGCACCAAGACGCAAGATGTCATTAATCTCAGACACAATATTCAGCCTTACCGTAGCAATAGCTGTGGGAGATGATGCGGCGTAGTTCTGAGTATTCTTTAATTCGCCTGCTGCAACCAACCCGATACGAAGTTTTCTGTGACCATCTATCATCGTCAGTTAAGTCTGGTAGTTGGCTCGATCTAGCAGCACTAGGCAACATCATGTCTGCTTATTTAGTGGTGGCCAATAGACGCACGCCACAATTGGCATTCAGATGTCTGTTAATTGATGAGAGACGTGAAATTCTGCACGGAATGAAGCCTCTCGTATCTTCAATCCGACCGTAATCAGAACGTTGGAAAGTGTAACCACTTCTTCTCGTGGATGGGGAAGACAAAATTAATTCATTTTATGTAGCCACATATGATTGAAATGTTATGCAAGGTATGAGAAACGCAACTACAAACTTAATTTGGGTAACTTTGGCTACTTTGTATGTTTATCTAGAAAGTTTATTTAAAGATGCTCTCAGTGGCTAGATTTTCTTTTCCTTGGCACTACAGCCCCAGTGGGCCTAGGCCTACCTCCATGAACTGCTCCGTTCACTTCGGTTTTTCTATATCTTACACATTCGGTAGGACTCCTTGGGCGGGTGATCAGCTCGTCGCAAGGTCTCTACCTGTACACAAACAGAGAAAAACGCACACACACAAACTAAACATCCATGCCCTAAGTGGGATTCGAACCCACGATCCCGGTTTCCAAGCGAGCGAAGACAGTGCATGTCTTAGACCGCTCGGCTACCGTGACCTGCGTGGCTAGATTTTACAGCCTTAAAATTATGCAATTGGTGATTAGCATGTTGGAAGCGACTTGGACAGAAGAGTTCATTGCCTAATTTCAGATATTAACTGAATATTCTCCTGCAGGAACTTAGGAGAGCCGGCGTTTCGGCTTAGATTTTACCCAGGGACGTCTTCCCCAGTACGAAATGGAAGCGGGACTACAAGATTTTTTTTTTATATATATATATTTATTAGCAATCAGAATTAAATACATTCTTATAGGGACTACAAGATGACGTACGGTTTGTGTGTTCAGAAGAAGATCAAGTCCTGCTTGGTCTTATGCAAGACGCCATGAATCCGTGTGTGGCAGCAGAGGTCAAGCAGTTCCGGGACTCCGCTACTGGCGGGTTTGGGAGCCTCTCCACATGAACTGATAACTTGATTTGGTACGAGAGCCCGTATGCCTCTTCTAGTTGAAGACGTCTCACCAAAATCAGTTCAAAATAAAGCGCTAAGTATGTAAGTATATATTATACTAACATATTTGCCTGCCGGTCACGGTAGCCGAGCGGTCTAAGGCATGCACTGTCTTCACTCGCTCTGAAGCCTGGATCGTGGGTTCGAATCCCACTCAGGGCATGGATGTTTGTGTGAGTTTTTCTATGTTTGTCTACAGGTAGAGGCCTTGCGACGAGCTGATCACTCGCCCAAGGAGTCCTACCGCATGTGTAAGATCTAGTAAACCGAAGTGAAACGGAGAGTTTCGTGGAGGTAGGTCTAGGCCCAAATTGGGGCTGTAGCGCCACAGAAAAAAAAACATATTTGCCTATTTGATCTTATGACAGACATCAAATTCCATATAAATTATGAACAAAAAATTCATGCTCTATTAGAATGTGTGGAAATTGTGATTATTGATATTTAACTATGTATAACCTCTGAAAACAACCCAGAAATAGGATCGAAACATGTAACGGGTAAAAATAAACATTATTAACATTAGAGAGTTGTGTTGAGGACTCTGTAAGAATTGTATTATCACGTGTAGATTGGTACACGTGACGAAAATAAGGGTTCCTAGTTCGAATGGTTCGACTTATTAGCACCTCGGCTACACTCTCTTAATTACAGTTAACAGAGCGCTATCTTTTCTGAGAAGAAGTGGCCCTGGAACGGGGTTCACTCATCCTCGTGAGGATAATTGAGAAGTTACTTGAATGAAAAGGTAGTAGCTCCGATTTAGAAAACCGAAATTAAGTGCCGTGAGGATTCGTTGCGCTGATCACCCGACACCCTCTATCCGCTAAAGTTGGCACTAACTTCGCCTACTAAGGGCGGTCGCTAGGTCGGTATAGTTCACTTGCGGACTAAAGCAGCGTGGTTTGTTGTTCTTAATACAGAACTATCTCTGATTTACACAATTCATAGTTCATCATTGCACATCCATTAGGATTCTTCTTCTTCACTAGTCATCTCCTGGCAATGGATTTCAACACAGAAACTAGCGCATCATATCACTATGAAATCTTTTTGTTTTCAATCACTCTGTACTTCTCTGGCCTAAACTGTACTCAATCTTCACAGTTCACCAAGGACATGCTCCATTCTTGTCCTTGTACTCTCAACTGCTGAACCCTTCTGGATTTCCCTTAGCTGCAGCAGACTCGCGTTATATAGTCGCAGCACGATCAACGCAGAAAATACAGTTCTATTTTTGTGTAGAGCAGACCACACAGAGAACAAATCACGTGATAGCTATCTCGCTAGTCCATTGGCGCGCTGTTTCTTTCCTAGGAACGAGCTATAAACATTCGTTCTACTGTTGCGTGCGGGTATCGCGGGGTGTTTATGGAGCTGTTGTCTGGTAATGTGTTGGCATGTCACAAAATAACAAAAGAGGATGCTAAATTCAAAGTTGATAATTAGAGGAAAGGTGGAATTGGCGACACATTCTTAAAATAAGCACATATGTAAGCATTAAAGTCATTTAGTTAGAAAAGGGAAGATGACCAGTGGCTGAATCGTGGGCATGATAGCTTGCCCATCTAACTACTTCAGCTACTTGGAACGGCCTAACTCGACTGACGATGAGACGGAAGCTTCATATGATTCTTTATTCACATACGGACCATATAATATGTGCGATTTTATATAAACGAAGGTTAAGAAAATAATGAGGGCATGCGGTAGCGTAGTTGGTTGAGGCACTATGCTGCAAACCGGAAGGTCGCGGGTTCAAGTCCCGTTGCGGGCACTGATTTTTTTTTTCAATTGACCTAACCCTTCCTGCCGCATTATGGTCCTGGAGTAGACTCAGCCTCTAACAGAAATGACTATTAGGAATATTCTTGGGAGTAAAGCGCGGCCAGCATATAGGTCTGACAATCTCACAGCCATCTATGAGCCGATTGTATAGAAATATGGGAATCTTAACATCTCACAACCCTATGGGCCTCCAGGGCCTGTTACAGGGATACCTTTACTTACTTTTTAAGTAAATAATGTGATAAAAATGTGAAATGAACAGATAGAATCTACATATAAAAAGGGAATACAATGACTAAGAAGTAGAGGGCAGCCAATAATGGGTAATCCTCCGGCCTAGGTCTTGAGCTGGCCTAAGAACTCCTCTCCGAAAAAAGAAGCTGTTATGAAATGTTACAAAAGGACTCACACTTCGAAGGATTCTTATGAACTAGTTCAGGAAAGGAAAATGATTTGACATATGGCATATAAGGAGCCTATATACCGCAGGTTCACTGACAACAGTTGCAAACGAAATCACGTAGCGTAAGTTAGATTTAGCGAGAGCACAATAGGTCAGATTGAACAGGGATGACACTGAATCAGTAGATGGTTTTACATTTTTCCATGGAAAGACGAATGGGAGTTATGAATTAGGGGCAGGATACTTTGAATGTAAGAAAATCACATGAGCAGTTGATAGCAGAGAGCTACGTAGTGATGTGAAGTCGTACATAATACTAAAATATCGCTGTTTGGACATCATTGTTCTGAAAGTTCACGTCACAACAGAGGATAACAAAATTCTAAAAGATTCTGTTATGTTATTTAGAATTTGCATTACAAAGTTTTCGGACTTCGTTCATTAGCAAATATTCCGAAATGACACAGTTTTTTCGGATTCTGGATCCAGTGAGTGAAAATAGGTTTCTTTAAGCACTCGAGTTACATAATTGGCTCCAAATTTTAACTCCTGATGACGGAAACAGATATAGTTTCCTAAACTTTGCGTTCCTTTGGAATATTATAATAAGGACAAAATCCAGAAACTCATTAACCCTAAGTATGACACTTGGGGCTTCAAAAATGAGAATAAATATTAAAATTATGGATTTGGATAGAAGTTATATGAAAAGTTTTCTATGTTTTATCTCTCTCGATGTACTCGTACGTTAAAAATTGTTCTCCAAAAATATTCTCTGTATATTCTGTGCTTACAAATCGGGAAGAATTGACGCTGGGTGTTACTGAAAAAGTGCGTTACTTTTCATGTATGTCTACTTACTGTATACGCGTTTGCTATCGAGGCACAACGAGCTCATGTCATGGTGATAACAGGGATTTCGGTATTGGTTTCCTTATTGAATATTTTGTAGGTACTGCTACTGTACTGCTCATAGGTTTAGGTGTAAATGAATCAATCTTCTTCAAATGTTGCGTAAGACGTAAATTAC
Organism: Cryptotermes secundus; assembly: GCF_002891405.2. NCBI lineage: Eukaryota > Metazoa > Arthropoda > Insecta > Blattodea > Kalotermitidae > Cryptotermes > Cryptotermes secundus. The sequence continues at coordinate 502,157 of NW_019721009.1, read as the reverse complement.
AGATACCTACAAAGTCAAAGACATATTGGCTGCGCCATAGCTCAATCTGTTAGTCACGGGCTTCCCATCGTGGTGGCCCGGGTTCCATCCCGGGTCTGGTCAAGTGGGATTTGTGGTGGACAAAGTGGCGGTGGGGCGGGTTTTCTCCGAGTACTTCGGTTTCCCCTGCCAATCTTCATTTCACCAAATTCTCCATCATCATAATCACCCGGGGCAGGCTACAATAGGCCAGTCAGTGGCCGCCGTGCCGTGTGGACCAAGTTGGACTCCACCCCTCACTAAGAGAATTAAAAAAAGTCAAAGACATTACAAAATTGCTTAGAGAATATAATTAAGGCGAATATATGGTGACGTATACTGAAGTAAGTGCGTAAGCAATTAAAGTGAACAAAATTTACACGTGATAGTAATATTGCAGAAAATAAATATATCGATTTTCACCAGAATCAGTCGGAAGTCTCAACATTCTGTAAGCCTATGTCAGGTTTTATAAGGCATAGGCTCGTAAAAATATTGATCCACACAATGAATTGAAATGAAAGAATCCTATATATGATAAAACTCATAATATAAGTGCTGCTTTTCCAGGATTATTATTATTATCAGGCTTTGTGTTACATTGGCAAACGTTCATTTGAACCTATAAATAAAGCTGCACGCAAAATTAACAAAACACAAGTTGCCTAACTTTAAAAATATTGTGTAAATTTACCGTTTCAAATTTCATTGAAGATGGTCGCTTTGTTAGTGTCCCTTACGTAGAGGAGATTTTGACACGATGAAAACAAAAAACATCTTCAGAAAATGACGACATAAAGTAAGGGGAACAAATACGCCACCTTACTTAATCAAAAAATAAAAACGGTATTTCAGAAATAATCAAATATGAAATTTCTAATAAGCTGATGTGGGAACTGCCCACATTCAAGCAAGTGTGACAACGCAAGCGTCATTGCTTAGCAACGACGAGTAAACAACGGTTACTCGCAGAGCATTGGAGCCCTCCTACAGCGGCCCCTACCAGGTCCTATCACGGAAGGACAAGTCAATGCAAATCCTCGCGAGCGGCAGGCTCGCCACCGTGTCAACCGATAGGGTCAAACCTGCCTACATGTTAAACGAGACAGGCCGTGGGACCACCACCGAGACCTTCACCCCCGCAGCCGACGAAACCCCAACCGCGGTTCCGGATGCCGTACCACCACAGCCTGCACAACGAACTGCGCGCTCCGGACGTCATGTACATTTTCCTCATCGCTTCAACAGCTAAGCAACCATCTCCGCGGGGGGGTGATGTGGGAACTGCCCACATTCAAGCAAGTGTGACAACGCAAGCGTCATTGCTTAGCAACGACGAGTAAACAACGGTTGCTAGGCAGAAGCAAGTAAACAGCGGTTGCTAGGGAACTTATAAACACAGTAACCGGCAATAGCAGTACATATTACGCAACCGTTTTCTATATGTCCGCTTCTAGGCTACATAAGAAGATACACTGAGTTACAGTGACAGTCTAGTTCTACCGTTCTTCAATACCAGTTCAGTGTTCGAGGAGTTCACTATTGTTATCCGTCTGTGTATACTATGCAGCTGCAATAAATCCTATAGGACAGTTCAACTAGTGGTTGTCTATTCAATCATACGACATCCCACACTACAACCCTCACAGTTACCACAGGTACAATGATTTCTCAAGGTTTTGCCATTATTCAGAAAGGAAACTTTAATTTAAGATAAGGCAAAATAGCGCTATTACCGTACAGGCAGTGTATTAACGCCACTCATATCTCACTAACTCCATGGACATGAGCCTTTCTTGGGAAATCGCCAGTTGCTTAGTTGAATGAATGTATGAGGGGTAGGCCTCCTCGCCCTTGCACCGCGACTTCAGTGGTCTATTGTGCTTTCAGTTGCTAAGTTAAAATTCTCAACATTTTAGGGAACCGAAAGTTTCATTACCGTGTCCAAAAGAACCCTCTACAGATCCTTATATTGAGCCAGATCAATCCAGTCCATACCATCCCAGTCAATCTGTCAAAGATCCATTTTTATCTTATCTTCCCACCTATGTCTAGTTCTTCGTAATCTCTTTGCTTCTGGCTTCCCAATCAATAATTTATATTGATTCGTTTTATCCTCATGCCTGTCACACAGCCTGATCATTTCATCCACCTTGAATTTGTCATTGTAATTATACTTGACGGAGAGTACAAGTTACGAAGCTCCTCATTATGCAGTTTTCTCCAATGTCCCTTCACTTCATCTCTCTGAGGTTGAGATATTCTCCTCAACGACGTGTTCTCTAACACCATCAGTCTGTGTGCCTTCCTTAATATCAGAGACAAATTTCCACATCAATAAAGAAGTACAGGCAAGATTATGGTTTTGTAGATTCTAAATTTCACGTTTCTAGACAGCAGAGGAGAAGACGAAAAGTTCTGGACTGAATGGCAGCAAGCATTACCCGAGTTCACTCTCTTCTTAATTTCCTCCTGAATCAGGTTTTTATCCGTTATTGTCGTTCCCAAATATCTACAGCTGTTTTATCAAAATAAAATATATAAAAACAATTTTTTTGAGGAATATAAGTACCAGGAAGATAATACGATAAGAAAGTAACAAAGTTACTGAAACTCAGATCCTCAGTCCCTATATTCCAAGAAACTGATATAAAACTAACACATGAAAATATTTAAATTAAGCATATTAAGCATATTAAGTAGAACTGATAGTTGAAATAGCACTTCTCTGATCCCACAAAATTCCCACATTGCGTCCAGGCGTAATTTTCATGAAAATCAAAGCAGCAATCATCACACTCCAACCGAATTAAGTCTCATTCTAAAGTCTTTCTCTCAATTATAATCTTCATTTGTCCGATTTATTGCTCTTGTCTCTTGCCTGACTTTCTCTGACACAGGTCTTTGCCCACTGATTCCCATTTATACTGACGAATAAACAAGGCGCATTCTGTTTGTGTTCAGTTTTGTGGATAAAGCGGCACCTTCCGGACAGAAGTACAAACAGACCCCAAGCAAGCGAGTGCAGCTTCTTTAGAAGTGTCGTCACGAGGTGTCCCAAATGTTACGTGTATTGTTGGCTCAAGTTGAGTCACACACAGCAGATACGTCCAGTTTCGGAGGTTCTGTTAGGTGTTGTGCCTTGGCACCTTGCAAGTTTTCCCCACGATCTTAAAAGAGTACTCTCAGATATACGAAAGGAAATTCTGAAATGAAATACAAAGAAGACAACGAAAGTGTTTCATGTAATAGAAAGAGCGGTGGAAGGACGTAACTGAATGAACTTCAATGCTGTGACATAATGCCTGAAGGTCGGATTATTGGAGCGAGAGGAGATTTCCATTTCTGGGAAACATCTCGGCAAACAAGTTCCCGCGACAAAGGTTACGTAAGCAACAATAGAGAAATTGTTGGAAACAATGTTTTATGTTCTGTCCGTGCTGAGTGTTTATAAAGAAGAGTTCGGTTAAGAAGAGTCAGTCGAGTTCCGGAGTTCCACGTGAGCAGTTAGTCGAGAATTGAGCTCTACAAGGGAGGCTGAGAAGTTGGTGCTTTGAGTTCAGTTGTGGAGTGTTAACCAGCTGGAAACGGGGTGACAAAGGATGCTGAAGAATCTCCATTATTAAGATTCGTCGCCATGGAACTTCTGGTGGAAAGTGTTGCAGAGGAATAGCCATTATTGAGAGCTTTTACCAAGCAACGACTATTGAAAGTAGACTGAGAAGTCCTAACATGTAGTGATCTCTAGTGTGAAAATCAGTCTTCTTCTTCTTCTTCTTCTATTCCTGTTGCTCCTACTTGAAGCATAGGGCATCCGTGAATCTCTTCCTTTCACCGCAGTTTCTTAATCTAAGACAGTCGTAAGATTCCTTGGATGGGGTATCAGCCCTTCTCAAGCCCTCTACCTATCATAAACGCAAAATAAACAGAGATCGATGCCTTGAATGGCTTTCGAACCTAAGACCCTAGTGTTCGAGCGGGCTGACATTTCATGCCTTAGACCGCTAGGTCAATGGAAAATAGTAATAGTGATACAATTACTTGTAGTTCCGAGCGGTGTACAAAAGTGATCAATAAATCCAAGTCATCCAATTCTTACCCCGTCTATAGTTCACAACCCCTAAGTCGTGAGAGTACGCGTGTGTGATCATGTTATCTCAAATAATTTAATCTTAATAATAAAAGCAGCCATCTTATTTTCACTTAAAATTTTAGAAAACAGATAATAAAATTACTGGCGCTTTTAGCCTAATACAAAGTCGTCATTTTACACAACTGTAGTACACAAAGCGATGCTCCGTATGGGGCTGAAACTTGGACACTTAGGGCAGTAGATCAGAAACACCTGAAAAGCTTCGAAATGTGGTGTTGGAGAAGAATGGAGAAGATCAGTTGGACCGATTATGTGAGAAATGAAGAAGTGTTATTTAGAGTCAGTGAGCAGAGGAATATCCTACACGAAAAAAGAAAACGGAAGGCTAATTGGATTGTTCCCTATACCTTAATATTCTTCATATATCTATCTATCTATCTATCTATCTATCTATCTATCTATCTATCTATCTATCTATCTGTCTGTCTATCGATCCATCCATCCATCCATCTATGGATTTGCAGCCCATGTGGACTTTGGCTTTTTTTCAGTTTCTTAATCCTATACACATTCGGTAGGACTCCTTGGACGGAGAATCAGTCTGTAGCAAGGCCGTTACCTGCACACAGAATAAACGAAAACACAAGATATCCATACCTCGAGTGGTAGTCGAACAACGATCCCAATATTCGAGCGGGGGAAGAGGGCACGACCAATGTAGTCGGCATTATCTACCGCAGCACACGTTAGTATGAAGAGGATGGACATCCCTGACTTATAGTCATGCCTTGTCATTAGTTTCCATCCATCTATCAGAGACCTGTCTCTGTCCATCCATCGGATTTCTCTGACTGAGAGCGGAGAATGAAGGCCTGTCGTCATCTTCTACATCTCTGTGTATTATGTACCCCACCCGCGCTCCATCACAATATTATTGAAAGACTGGATCCTCTGTGAGATCGCAACCATTAGTCCGGGAAGGCGGTGTGACGGATACAAATTACACCAGTTGTTTGAGAATTCTGTGCGACTGAAGACTACCGACTACCAAATACAGAGATGGCCATGCTAAGCAGTTGGACCTCAGAAATGCTCAAATCCGGATATACATGAAGTTTACAATTGTTGTTTGAGGGAATACAATGATCCATATTTGAATCCGCTGCAAATTTCTGTGGCGATATAATCAGACATCTGTAATAATCACAGAAGTATATTTGCTTGAAGTCTATTCAGCTGAAGGGAAGTACTGCGCAGGCTTATATATGTACGCAAGGATTTATGCATGTATGCGTGTAAATATGTACGTATTTATGTGCATATGTATTGGCCTTAAACACGCCACAGTATGTATACATATATACAAAGTATATATTGTCAAGTGCATGAGTGGTTATTTACGGTGTTTTAATTGGTAATTTATTTTCAAAGTTTACAAATCATAACTACAAGTAACTATAGTTCTACAGTTATTTCACACGCTCTAAAATTCGCTACAGCATGCACTAAAACTTCTCAGCCTGCTCTATCTTCACTGGTTGTCACATGGTAACGGCTACCAATGCCAAAGTCTCCTCATCTTCCGCGTTCACGTACACACTGGCTGGCAACTGTCTCACAACTGACTCCCACACTGGCCGCCATCTAACACCAACCCCATACTCTTTTCACTGCGACCTCAAGGCTTCCTCCTAATCGCAGCTGCTCTTCCTTATACAGCCTCTGCACGGAACACACAGAAAACACCTCCCTCAACAGTTATCCTATTGTTGCATTACATAGATATCACACGGACTGGCGTAAAGTAACCAGCTTCGCAGTTAATCAATTGTTTTATGTCACGAATCTGTTTTATAGCTATTTATTTCGCGGTCGTTGCCTAGCAACGGGTATACATACCACAGTGCTATACCAAATTGTTTACTGCAGGTGCAACTTAAAGCAACATTTTGCAATTACAAATCGCTGATGGGATATAATTTAAAATCTTAGTGAGGGAACGATATCCAACAAGACGACCTTCATAGAGCGTCGTGGCCTAGAGTGAAATAAAACGCATGCGAAGTGGCGCTAAGGAAGGGAAAGTAATCACGTACGTAAAAATTCCCGAACATTCCCTCAGGTTCGGAGATTGATAGACTAGTCTTCGCTAAACGGATTCTTGCAGTGACATGATAATATAATTCTGGCTTACTTAATAGCTAATTTAAACGCTTAGTTTATGTATTATCCAACGGTGGGTTTAGCTGTGGACGATGTTGATCGCCTGCTTTAAAGTATATCCCCAGCATTTAAGCAGAGGGACTTAGTAACACCACGAAGAAACTTCAGACAGAATATCAAAGCTGATTTGTCTCTGGAAAAAACTTCAAAACAGAGAAGTCCGAAGTAGGACTCAGGATTAAATTCGGTGAATTCTACTTGATGTAGTTTTCCTGAAATAAGGTTTGGCAAAGTTGCTTGTTCGTAAAGAGTTTCTAAGTATGCCGGGTTTGTTAGGCAGTTTTTCATTGCCAGTAACAAATTCCTTGCTTTCAAATAACGAACAAACCGAACTTTGTTGAATAAAATATGATGGCCTCTCTAGTACAGAGGCTCACCAAGCTGTGCACTGACTGTCCTTGCCCGCGACTACTCAGGCGGAAGAGTCGGACGCGCCTCCTGTCAAGTCGGACCTGCCCATCACGATTTCGTTTCATTCATGTCTGCTTTCTGTGCAACATATTCCTAGAATAATTCATCAATTATAAAATTTATATCGCATCAAAGTCAAATATTATGTGACGTCAAGGAAAGTAAATAGAGTAATCGATCTGACTAAGCAATTTGCCTTTGTAAACTTAGTCTTTGGGTGTGCCCCACAGAATCCTGAATTCAAATTTGATTGCCTTGTGAGTTCTGCTAAACAAATTTCTCTCGCCTGCTGCGAAGTTTAGGAATTAATTTCATTCCGGTTAAATGAGCTTGGAGTCAGCGTTTTCCGTGTGCATATATTTCTTTCCTGGACCCATTAATTTTTTTGTCTTTCCATTGGAAAGAAACTAGACAGTTCACTTCCCCTGAAAATTTACCCATCATTCACAAGGGAAACCCCTACATAATTCATTCGTTCTTAGCCCCCGTTTATCTGAAAGTAAACTCTTACTTACTTACTCATGGAGCTGAGCCCTTCTTGAGGAGCCGCCAATTCTGCAGCTACTCAAGAATTTCCCAGCATTTTATGGAACCCGAAGGTTCATTACCGCGTTCACAAGTGCCCTCCACTGGTCTCTATCCTGAGCCAGATCTATCCAATTCAAAGCATCCCATCCTATTTCTCTAAGATACTTTCTAATATTGTCCCCCCACCTACGCCTTGGTCGTTCCTGTCGTCTCTTTCCTTCCGACTTTCCCACCAATATCCTATACGCATTCCTCATCTCCCCTATTCGTGCTACATGACCTGGCTACCTCATCCTCCTTGACTTGATCATTCTAATTATACTTGGAAAAGAATATAAGTTATGAATTTCCTCATTATGCAATTTTCTCCAACTTCCTGCCACTTCATCTCTCTTCGGTCCAAATATTCTCCTGAACACCCTCTTCAAACACCCTCAGTCTATGTTCCTCCCTTAATGTCAGAGACCAAGTTTCACACCCATACAGAACCACAGGCAAAATTATAGTTTTGTATATTCTCATTTTTATGTTTTTAGACAGCAGACGAGAAGACGAAAGGAAACTCTACTAAACAAAATAAGATTTTAAAGTTCGTGAAGAACGAATATCAGTATAATTATGGACGTTTCGGACATTATTCACTATTTTACCTTTATTAAAAAATTTCGGCGGATGCAGAACGGAGATAGGGACTAGTTTGATCGGCTGGGTACAACTGTGAATAAGCTCTTACCTGAGGACGGAGACAGAGTACGGTCTCCGAAACGTCGTTTTAAGTAAGAAACACGACGATTGATAATGTTCGAAAAGCACATGATTGTGCTGACCTAAGTTCCTAAGTATAATTTAACATTAAAATTTAGAACTTATGCACATATGCAAAGTACTGCTCGGTTAATTTTCACCTCTCTTTAATGAACTTCATACACAATCTAAAAACGACGCGACACAGAAAATTCCTTTAGAGCCAGACGGAAGTTACTGAACTAATCGCATACTTTCTTTTCGCTACAAATTCAGTAAGTGACATGAAAATGCGAGGGGCTGTAATATTGTGGTTCTGATGAGAAGAACATTTTTATCACCGGGTTGGCCTGTATTGGCGTTATACACATACCAAATTTCATGATGATCTGTTCTGGTATTCGGAAAATATCAACAGTTCTAAAGGATACAGTGTCAGTATTACTGATGGGAGGGATTTATGAAGTATATTACTGAGATGGGTTCAGATGGCAAGATGTACATACCAAGTTTCGCTATGATTGTTACAGGCCTTCAAGCAATATTAAGGTTTCCCCTCAGCCTATTCTTGCTTTTATCAAAATAAGGAACGTAGGCCAAAAAACCCTTTGTCTAGCTTATTACTGAATTCAATTTATAAATAGAAAATATGTGACGTTTCACTTGTTCCCCTTCGGCCTGGGTCATTTCTCTGAGAAGCAGGACTTACTTGTGTTTTAAAGGCACGTCCACATTACTCGTGCTCGTGCTCGTGCTTGCCAGGCTTGTGCTCGTCGGTAGACTTGTCTGGCTTTTACTTGTGCCCGTAAATCTTCGTCCACACTACTTCAGTCGCTCGCCAGGCTTCGGCGCGTGAGGATCCGTATATTTACTCGTAGTGTGTATAGGCTGTAGTCGTATTTTAATTTATTGGCTATAGTTTTTAAATTAAAATTTGCTTGTCCCGTGACTTGTGATATCGTTCACATTACTCGCGAGCATAGCGAGTCAGACGAGCACGAGCACGAGTAATGTGGACGCGCCTTAAAATGAATATCGAAAACCTGTTTTAAAGACAAGGCTCTGAATTAAGAAGAGATATAATTTGGAACAGTTATTTTGTAAATAACACACAACAGGAGGCATACCATAAAGTTTCTGAATTAAGGATTTCATAAAAGGGATAGAAAGAAAATGCTATGAAAGAAAGTAGGCGCGGAAGATACGATTAAATCACTAGTAAGCTTAGAACTTTCTGGTAAAAACTGGAATGCATTTACTTTCCTGGCACACATCACGATGCAGCTTGTAGATTACTGATTTTTGTCATTCTGGATATTTCTCCAGAAATATACAGACTCGATAACATCTTAATTAAAATATTTGTCTCATGTATGATTCAAAACTACAACTAAACACTTATAGTTCATTTACGATAGGTCGTCTTAGTGGGAACTTTCTGTTCCCTTGAATGTTTATATTAATAACTTTTCTTTCCATGTAACGACGTTTCTCCGTGTAATAATTTTGTAGTCTTACATAACTGACTCTGATACAAGTCAAGAAAAAGTCGAAATGAAGCAGCGTATCCAGAGTTACGAGATTTCTTCTCTCGTATTTGTAAACATAAATGTTAAATTTACCATTTCGACCTTCTTTAACTGACATTGTTTTAGAGAATAATTAGCTGTCCCGGGACTGCGGTTCTCATTTCCTGTAACTTTGTCTCCTTAAAAAAATCAATCATGTTCACCACTTCAATTATATATTCTATTTCAGTTGTTGTTCTAAAATATATTACGCAAACACCTAAGATGGAATTACAGTTCAGATCTAAAAGTTTGTGACGTTGGTACGAGTAAATTAATTAAAGTTCCCGGACACCATTCGGCGTCCTGTGCTTATCTAACACAAAGTCCTGTTTTAAATAAAAAGAGGGCAATATTTTAGATAAAAGCAGGAAGCTGGATAGTGCCAGAAACATAATAATTGTACAAAATTACAAATTTGAAAAATATTTTGTTAAATTTGGTACTTTTAGCAAATATCTTCTGAAAAAATTAAGCCTGATATTTAAGTCAAAGACGTCATTTTAATGGAAAGTTAATCTTAATGAAGCTAGCAAGGAGTTAACTGAGAGAAATTTTTAATGGCCCAGTTTTTATCTTAATTTAAACTTAATGTGGAATTAGAGATACTTACTTACTTACTCATGGAGCTCTTGATGAGCCGCCAATTCTGCAGCTACTCAAGAATTTCCCAGTATTTTATGGAACCCGAAGATTCATCACCGTGTTCACAAGAGCCCTCCTCTGGTCCCTATCCTGAGCCAGATTTATCCAATTCATACCATCCCATCCTATCTCTCTAAGATCCATTCTAATATTGTCCACCCATCTAAGCCTTGGTCTTCCCTGTGGTCTCTTTCCTTCTGGCTTTCCCACCAATATCCTAAATTTCCAAAACAAATTTTCGGCGACAGAAACTGACTCAAGACACATATGGAGGTTATGAGGAATAACAAGTGACAATAACTAACGTAAGAGCGAATTTCTCAGCATCTGACAGATTTCACAAGCTGCAATTTATTTTGCCTGTTCAGGATTGCGAAAAATCTCTTCCGTATCAAAACCAACATCTTTCAAATTATCAATAATTGGGAAGCGTATTCTTCAAAGAACCGTCAAAATTTTTCTTTGTCATTTTATCCATAAATATTTACATCAAAAGAGTATAGTTCTTGTTGTAAAGCTATTAGTTACTCAGCTAGTCAACGAGTTTCCACCCCTTAATGCAACCCGTTAAAAGATCCTATCAGCGAACCCTACACGAACAGAATAAATTTAGTCTGCATCTTCATATACTTTAAGACTCGTTTTAAATGTTTCACTCCCATTCACGACCGGCGTCCTCTTCTATTCAGGTTTTCTGACTAAATGATTTCGGCATTTCATCTGTCTCACGAATGATGCTCTCCCCCCTCTTCCCATTTCCAATGATTCTAAGGTGATGATAATAATTTGGTGAAGATATACAACTTACGATGTCAGTCATCATGCAAATTTTTTCATCGCCTCTCACGTCGTCCATCTAAGTCCACGTGTTCTGCAAATAATCCGGAGTGATGCAGCGTCTACTGGATCCGACAGAGCTACTGAGAATATACTGAAGAATGTACCTGACGCCGCGGAACACAGATGTTTGAAGGTACAGTCGCATTATGAATGCAGGTAAATATTTTCAAATCCCATTGTGTTTATACACTCCGGTCTAGAAAACCGAAATTAACGACCGTGGGTATCCGTTGCGCTGAACAAGCGACACCCTCTGTCTTCGCCGACAAGCGCCCGTCGCTCGGTCGGTATAGTTCGTTTGTAGAATAAAGGCCACGGAGGAAAGAGTTGTGCTTATAAATAGTTATCAAATTCCGAATGAACTGATTCAAGGAGGAGGCTAAACAATGTAGTCCTAGATCCATAAACTCATTTCTTCTATTTGGAATAAGGAAGAATTGCCCTATCAGTGGAAGGGTAAAATCATGACATAAAGACAGCTAGTAGATCTATTGAAAATGAGATTTACACGTAGTTTTAATATTTTGGAATGAAAGTAAATAATTAAAATTTGATTTAGGAGATAATTAAGCGGAGACTGAACTCGGGTAATGCTTGTTATCATTCAGTCCAGAACCTTTCATCTTCTGGCCTGCTGTCTAAAAACGTAAAAACTAGAAAATACTATTTTTTTTTTTGCCTGTAGTTCTGTGTGTATGAAACTTGGTCTCTAACATTAAAGGAGGAACATAGGCTGAGGGTGTTTGAAAACGGCGTTGAGTACAATATTTGGAGGGAAGAGAGATGAAGTGACAGGAGGTTAGAGAAAACTTCATAATTAGGGGCTTCCTAACTTGTACTTTGCAGCAAGTAGAATCCGACTGAAGTCAAGAAGGACAAGATGGACAAGGCAAGTAGCACGAATGTGGAGAAGAGGAATATATATAGGATTTTTGTGGGAATGCCAGGAGAACCATTAGGAAGGCCGAGACGTAGGTGAGTGAATAAAAATAAAATAGATCTTAGAGAGATAGGATGGCATGGTATGAATTGGACTGATCTGGGTTAGGATAAGGAATAGTGGAGGGTTCTTGTGAACACGGTAATGAACCTTTGCGTTCTATAAAATGTTGCGAAGTTCTTGAGTAGTTGCACAACTAGACGCTTCTAAAGATGGGCTCAGCTCCATGCAGTTGGTTAGTTAGTGACGTGTTTCTTCCTGAGTTTACGTGTCAATAGAAAATATTCATTTGGATTTAGCTCCTTCTGTTTAAGTAAGTCACTTAAATGAGCATAATAAATGAACATTCTGATGAACAGAAGATTGTCTAACTCACGTCCGTTTATTTGTAATGAACTTACAAAAATATGTCATGGGAAGGATTAATAAGGTATTCGTAATGGGATTTCTAACCGAAGACGGGAAGATGTGTGCATGTGACGAATTTATTTGGATTGTTGTCCTGTGACCGAACAAACAGAGCTTGGCTCTGTGTCCTTAACATAAACAGTTCGTCACAGTCAAAAGAAATGTCTTCGGGACCCGATTCTCAAGCGCCTGGCTCCGACAGCATTTACGAATGTCAATGTGTCCCTTCCACACCAATGTGTACAATCTTATTACAAGATGCTTATGAGATATTTATAAGCGGTAGATACATATACGTCGGGTCTAAGGCATGAACTGTCTTCGCCCGCTCGAAAACAGAGATCCTGGGTTCGAATTCTGCATGAGCCATGGATGTCTGTGTTTGTGTTATTCTGTGTGTAGGTAGCGGCCTTACGACGGACTGATCTACAGTCCAAGGAGTCTTATCGACTGTGATAGGATTAAGAAACTGAAATAGCACCGAAGTAATTTCCTTCACACTCTCTTTTATTTCACCCTGCTAATCATTACCCCATATTTGGATCGAAGAGAGATGAAGTGACAGAAGGTTGCAGAAAACTGCATAATGAGGAGCTTCATAACTTGCACTCTTCTCCAAGTGTAATTAGAATGATGAAGTCAAGGAGGATGAGGTGGACAGGACATGTAGCACGAATGGGAGAGACGAGGAATGTGTATAGGATATTGGTGGGAAAGCCAGAAGAAAAAAGACCACTGGGAAGACCAAGGCGTAGGTGGGTGAACAATATTAAAATGGATCTTAGAGAGATAGGATAGGATGGTACTTATTGGATTGATCTGGCTCAGGATAGGGACCAGTGGAGGGCTCTTGTGAACACGGTAATGAACCTTCAGATTCCATAAAATGCTGGGAAATTCTTGAGAAGCTGCAGAATTTGCGGCTCCTCCAGAAGGGTTCAGCTCCATAGGTAAGTAAGTAAGTAAGTAAGTAAGTAAGTAAGTAAGTAATCATTACCTCAAAATGGTTGCGTTTTAATCTATCTCCGCCTAGTTAAGTTATTCGACAGCCCTCATACCACATTATCAGATTCTTTATCTTTAAGTTGGGAGGGGCTGGGGTACTTGGCTAGACGTAGAGTTCTTACAATTAATTATACATTACGTGTAAGAACATGAGACTCTTAATCTGCTACTCTGTACAATTCTCCTCATAGCTTCAACTTCTAAGATACATATACTTTATGTAGCCGTCTGTTTCTGACGTTTTGCTTTTGCGTATGTAAATAACGAGTTATGGGTTCTGTGACCCGGGGGAATCCCCATTGTGTACAAAAATAATCGTCCCTCCAATGAACGTCAATTTAAGGAAGGAATGACAGCAAAAGTCACTCGAGATCAGGTCAGGGTTTCACTACACACGCACGCATGCGCGTGAGCTTAGATCGCAAAGCTTACTCCATACACCAGTCGCGTATTGTTGGTTCTTGGATGGAGACCCGTAACAACAGCTGGTCTCGACATGGCTCCAACCAGCAGTTTATTGTTTCAGTCTAGCATTTGACTTTTACAGCTCTATATAAACAAAAGAAAAGGGAGGAAACACGAAAGAGAGAGTTGTAAAACGGAGGACAAAGCTTTCCAAGTCGTATTCTAATGTGTTGAACGCAATAGGCGACAATTTTAAATAATCTGGACGCAAGCGCGCTGAACAGCACTAGTAAACTGTGTAACATCGTCTCACAGGCTGATGTGTATTAATAGGAACGCTTAAGATATACGTCAAAATGCATATTCGAATCAGTGTCAAGGATATATTGGTGTTGATGACATATAAAATTGTACAGTTATGTTTATTTGGAATTCGTATTAGAAATATTAGAATATTTCCTTAGTAATATTTTCTCAAATATTTCATATATCAAACTACTATACAATGTGGTTCTAAATTACTGGCTGAGATTTCGTGGCCTATAATTAAAAAAAAAGAAACACAAAATGAAACTACTTACGCAATACGAAAACGAACTCAAATATTTTATTTTTCACCTGTACCCGCCTCATTTATGTCTGGTGGAAAATATATTAAATCATACCTCAAAATGTCGACTGTGTTTGATTTCTCGAAACGAAGTTCGTTATCAAAATTCAAAGTCGTTACTGAAGTCAATATTCAAAATATTCAAATATTGGACGTGACGCCATGTAATATGGTAGTGATTCAAAGACGTTTCGGGACATAATGCCTGTAGGTTGACGAGAATGATCTTAATAGTCACCGCTGTAAGGACCTCAAATCTCACATAAAAAGAAGTTTATCACAGCCCCGATCATGCAAAACGCTTACCTTAGTATGAAATCGTTGAAGTAATTTGTTGAACAATCTATTTAATATGTAAGGTGTCCTTATACCAAATGCTGCAAATATCTTTTATTTCAGCAACTTTTAATTTTTATCCCAAATCTTACAGATGCTGCATTCTCATTACAATCGTGACTATTTTTTTCTTGATGTTCATCGAAGATGTATTACCTTGTGAAAATGGTATAATATAGTAATATAATTATTTAGTTCTTGTACAATGTCCATCGTCCTGTCATTAGAAACATTAAAACTCCACACACATGTTGCGTAGCATGAGTGGTCATGCATTGTCTGAAGACAAATGTCTATAAAATAAGTAAAAAAAAAAAGAATATAATTATAAAATCAAAGTACTATCAGAATAGACGAACTCTCTGGATTGGTTCCACCTAAGTATGATTTTACTTGAAGACAGAGGCAGAATCGAGTCTCCGAAACGTTGTGATTAAAATAAAAAAAATATATGATTCATAATGTCCAAGAACTCGATAAATGTATGTATTAGCTCATATATTTATTTAGCTTTAATGAATATAGAAAGATTATAAAACAATAAAATCCTCAGAAGGGGTACGCTGTAGCGTAGTTGGATTTTTTCCAATTGAAATAATCCTTCCAGCCGCAATATTGCACTGGGGTCTACTCAGCCTCTAACAGAAATGAGTACTAGGAATTTTCTTGGAATATTCTTGGGGTTAAAGGGCGACCGGGGCGTAGGGCTGACAAATTTTCCACCATCTATGAGCTAATTATCTATAAAATGTGGGAACCTCAACATCTCAGAAACTTATGGGCCTCCACGGCTTATTACAGGGATACCGTTACTGACTTACTTTACTTACTTTAAAATTCTCAGAATATAAGAGGAAATTGTGGACAGTTTACGGATATTCGTGGCACTCAAGTGAACCGTGAGAAATTCGGAACCCCCTAAACTGAGCAATAACGGCTTCAGTAGTAAACGAAACTGGCATTTTGTAAGAATTGCATGTCACCTAAACAGAAGACAATTTCTATCTTGTGTATCTTCAAATTCCGTAATGGCAGTGTCATTTATTTCGTATCAGAACGAAATGAGCATTTAATGAAAACGTGATTCAGCAGGGTCTCCTTATATCTCAAGAGACCACAACATTTTGGGACAGAGGGAACAGAAGGGCTGATCTCGGATATAGAGAAATCCACAGAGGAATACAACATCAGAATACTAAACCGAGAATCTTGTTCACATTGCAGACAAAGAGAAATAACAAAATCACTCTCATAAATTCAATCTTTCACAGAAATCACAAAAGAATACTTCCTACGTGGGAGTTGGGATAGCGCAGTCGGTATAGGGACTGGCTATAGTCCCACGACCTAGGGTTCGGAGTTCGAGTCCCAGTAGAGTCAAGAATGTTCTTTTCTTCATGTTCTCCAAACCTGCACTGGGTCCCACTCAGCATCCTATACAATGGGTACCAGAGGTTCTTTCCCCGGGGGTAAAGCGGCCGGGAAGTGAAGTTAATACCTAGGTAAATAAAACATGGATCTATATACCCTTTCCCCCATACGCCTTCATGGCGTAGTGCTTAATTAGTCAAGCAAAGTAACAATTTTACCTTTTTACCTTAAAGCTTTAATTGGTAAGATCAAGAGTGTTTCTGTACCGGTCGAGATTCGAACTGGTGGCCTGCACATAAGAAGACTCACAGCTTAAGAGAGTCTAGTCTTGCGAAACACGTAACAGCTCACAAGTGTACCAAGGGTTAGCCTTTCTTTCTGTACATGAACCTCACTGGATGCACAATTCTATTTATTCAATGAGTTCAAGTTTGGCACGCCTGCTGCATGTTATTCGACTGTGATCAAGTGAATATTTCAATATTTTTACCGCGGAATTTTAAAATTTGTAGGTTATTGCTTGATGGCCCTACAGACCCATAGTACATCCTGCAGTTGAAACTTGTCACAAGATTTCGGTAACGAATATCCCTGGATGGGCAGATCATGAATATATATATCAGCCTCTTACGGCGGTGGAGATACATAAAGTGGGTGTTCTGCATTATGACACCGTGTTGTCTGGTAGGTAGGTACCGATGATTCCGAGGAATATGATTCTTCCACCTTCAAATTTAAGACAGACAACATTGAATGGAAAGCATACATATATGAAGCAGAAAATAGAGAACTTTATAAGACAATGGGATTTTTGTTGTGTGTTTTGGGTTGACATCGTGTAGTTTGGTAGGTTGGCACCGATGTTTCAGAGAAATATATTTTCTCCATATTGAGTCATTAAGAGAGACATCTGTGCTATTCTGAAACGTCGGTACACACAAAAGAGAACATATGGTACCATAACACAGAAAATTACAGAATGAATCATGTTTACTTTCCCTACTTTCCTAAAAAGTTGAAAAAATATCCCTGTAACAGGCCGTGGATGCCCATAGTGTTGTGAGGCTTCGAGGCTCCCCCATTTTCTAGACAATCGCCTCACAAAAGGGGATGAGGTTGTCAGCCTAATCGCCGGCCGCCCTTTACCCATAGGAAGATTTCTGGAACTCATTTCTATTAGAGGCTGAGTCGACCCCTGGGCCATAGTGCGCCTGGAAGGATTAGATCAACTGAAAACTCAAATAATCTCATCCATAATCGAACCCGCGACCTTCAGACTTGTAGTAGAGTACCTAAACCAACTACGTTGCAGCGTTCCTCTTTCGTAATTTCTAATACCTAAAAAATGTTAGGACACATATTGTCATGTAGGGCTATGTGTATTAGAAACTTTGTATTTAATGAGAANAAAAAAATATTTTCTCTTCTTCACAGTCTTCAGACCGATTGCGGTCCCAACCACTCCCCCATCCAAAGGGCACTGGGATATCTTTCCGCGAGGGTAAAGCAGTAGGGGTGTGAAGCTAACCACTCGCCTTCATTCAGTTTTGTGTTCAATAATGGTGGAGCTATACCTCCAATCCGACGAGTCTTCATGTCGTAGTACTTAATTATTTAAGCCTAGGGACAACTTTACCTATTACTGTATCGTGAACCTCCATAACTCTCGCCACAAAACGTACTATGATGCTACTTAAAGAATTTACATTATATTTATTTTATAACAATTTAATATACCCGATAAAATTCCACATATATTTATATGAATTATGGTGAAATATGTGTTACCGTTCCAAGTATTTTTCCTTCTAATCTCGTTACTGAATGGAGGTTGGTGTCAGCTTGCCGCTCCGACTGACTTCATCTCCCAAGTACCAACTTTCTCTAGGCGTCGGGCCATTGGTCAACTGGGTCAGTGTTTCTCAGCCAGTGTGACGTAACGGTCGGCTGGGTGGGGTGAGTCTCGGAAACAGGCACTTCTTGGAAGAAGCAGAAGCCGTGATGGGAATTAGACTCAAGGAGCAAAAATTGAGTATCACTGGACTACGTGGTGGAAATATTCCGGTATCTCCTTACACAATCACAGGCCTCTCGCCCAGTAATGTCCCGGATACCAATCCGAGCGGTGACATGATACCAAATAAGTCTAACTTCAGAGGGTTTGAAGTCTCACAAAGGTGGTTATGAAGAGGTCTATATTCTGGGAAATAATACCGTGTAGTCCGTTGAAAAGCAATCGACGTTTCGGAGGAACACATCTCCTCCATCTTCAGGTTCAAATAAGTAATCAAAGCAAGAAACCAGCTTGAAATAGAAAACAATATCTCAGAGGAAGAATATTTCAGGTCAGATTTTACAGTTTACAAGTCGCGATAGCATTTATATTTAACCGTTTAAAATACAGTGGTTTCTACGTGTACTAACTGCTAAACATTTAAAAGAGGCCACACAAATTATTTGTGTTTCGCGTAGTCTTGTTCTGCAGTAAACTTGGAGTATTACCAAAAAAACAGCTTTAATTGAGTTTATTTGTGGCGCAGACTCTATGTATTCACTATGAGTACGCATAGAATTTTTAAAATATCTTTTAAATTAATTTAAGACTTCAGACCTTTAGGTTGAGGCAAAAAAAATAATATTTCTGTCTCTTACACTGTAGTTTAAACTATTTCTCAATATACCTAGTAGTAAGTTCACATACTTTCAAGAGGAAAACAGAGAGAGAGGTTAAAGGTAAAGCTGTCCCTGTGATTAACTAATTAAGCACTATGCCATGAAGACGTATGTGGGAGTGGACGTATAGATTCACATTTTCTTGACTTCGGCACTAGCTGGAGGTGAATGGTCAGCCTCACGCCCCTGCCGATTTGTCTCTAGGAGAAAGAGCCCCCGTTACTTACTGGATATGTTGGGTGGACCCGAGAGCCAGTCTGGACGAATTGGAGAAGGGAAAGTTCTTGAAACTACCGGGACTCGAACTCCTACTCCTCAGTCCCCCAGCCAGTAGCCAGTCGCTATGCCGATTAAGCTAATCCGGCTCCTCAGAAAGAGAAGGGCACAAATTATTGTAGAAAAGCATGTGAAAGTCAAAAAGCCATAGAAAAGTTTAGAAGAACTTTATTGTCGGGAGAAACAACGAGCATGGGCATGTGTTGTTAGTATGTTCCCAGTCTTCACCCGGTCGTCCTGCCAATAAAAGTGAGAGAAAGTAAAGAGTGTAGGATGAAATAAATGAGGACATGGGTGCCGACGGGACCAGAAATCAAGAAGGACTGTGCTAGCTTGACACAGGGGTCGTTGAGAAGAAGAAGAAGAAGAAGAAGAATAAGAAGAAGAAGTGGGAGTGGTAGTGGGAGACACTATTTCATTGGGATAGCTGTTTTACTACGTACTGAGTATATGATACAACGCGGACCGCACAGAAAACGCCGCGTCCAACAATTCTTCTATTGTTGCGTGTGTATTCGTTGCAGGGGCAACATGTTTTACGAACCGTTGTCTGGAAACTGTAAGGGGGAAACACACGTAGACAATAAGGTGATCGCATATGCGTCTTTTAGTTTTCGAAAATAAGGAAAGTAGGGTAATTTTTTTTTGTCACTGTGGCACCTCTTCTTGTTATCACATTAACAAATTACGTCGCTTAGTGGCAGATAACCCTGTGAGCCCCGAGACAAGTGTTCAGCTTCCCACATAACGTGCAGCAATAGCTACTTACTGAAAGCTGTCAACTTGTTTCACAGCTGAGGCCATTATTAGCCCACTGGGCTTGTTTGAAGAGGGGCACCATTGAACAGAACAAATATTGCGCTGGCTGAATAAAGTTATGAAGCTAATGACAAGGGCCTCGGATATGTGTCAAGCAAATTAACCTTCTCCATCATGTTGGTGTCACAAACACTCTGTAGTCTCACTTGTGACACAGCCTCACACGAAATGGCGTTGATGTGCTGTACAAAATGGGTCTCAACCGTCTGCGCTGTCTCTTTGCATGTTTCACATCTCAGATCCCAAATTGTATAAGGCTCAATGAAGTTCATAAACGCGAAGAATTAACTTCAGCTTCGTTCATTATTAATCCAAGACAAATCATTCCTCAAAACGTTTAATGACATGTAACAGTGATCTAATTGGCATTTGTAATGTATATTTTAACAAATTATATATAGGTAAAATAAAAAATATCTTAATGTGGAAATTATATTTCATATCCACATGTACTAAAATATATTTTGGGGCACGCAGTAGCGCAGTTGGTTGAGGAAATACGCTACAAGCCTGAAAGTCGCGTGTACGATTCTCGATGGGGTCATTGGAGTTTTTTTTAATTGGCCTAATCATTCCAGAAGCACTATGGCCCTTTGGTTGGCTCAGCCTCTAACAGAAATGAGTACCAGGAATTTTCCTGGGGGTAAAGTGTGGCCGTGGATGTTTAGATTGTGTGTGTGTGTGTGTGTATGTGCGTTTTTCTGTGTTTGTGTACAGGTAGAGGCCTTGCGACGAGCTGATCACCCGCCCAAGGAGTCCTACCGAATGTGTAAGGTTTAGAAAAACCGAAGTGAACGAAGAAGTTCATGGAGGGAGGCCTAGGGCAACTGGGGCTCTAGTGCCAAGGACAAAAAAAGTGTGGCCGGCGTGAAAGGCTGACAACCTCACCGCCAAGTGTGAGCCGAATGTTTAGAAAATGTGGTAGCCTCGACGTCTCACATCCACTTGGGCCTCCGTGGCCCGTTACAGAGATTCAATCAGAAACCCGTCTATAGTAACTACTACACGTGACAATACCATCGTGATGTATGGTTACAGTAATTTCCTATATTACAATAACAACCACAGACCCCTTCTTCCAACATCAGCACGCTTACATCTAAATGTAAGTGGAGGAAATACCTTACACTTCTCCACACCGGTATAAATATTACTCACAAAATTTTCATTGAGAATATTAGGAAAAATAAAGCATGATATGCCGACCAAAATTAAAGAAATTTTTTCTCAATTGCTTTTTTAAATGTTTATCACCAGGAAGACCTAGATGTAAGTGGGAGAATAATAATAAAATGGATCTTGGAGGAATATGATTTCGTTTCATGCACTGCATTGACGTCACTCAGGATAGGGACCAGTGTAGGACTCTTGTGGACACGGTAACGAATCTTCGGGTTCCATAAAATTTGGGGATATTCTTGAGTAGCTGAGAGACTAGTGGCTCCTTAAGAAAGACTCAGCTACATGGAGTTGAGTGGTTAGTTGATTAGTTAGTTGGTTAGTTAATTAGTTGTATAATTTATTGGAAAGCGTACGTGTGGGCTTACAAATTATCCACAGGGATTAATTATTCTAGCAGACTGGTTTCCATTTATGTGCATATATAATGATCGTCCAAAAAAAATTCTATGTTTTCTCGTGGAAATAATTTTCTTATGTATAAATATGTGTGTGTGTGTGTCTTATATTTCCTTTATGTAGGCGGGTTACAATACCTCCGCCTTAGCCCTGCTAGTCTCATCAGCCGACGAAAAGGGAACCAAGCACCCGGGAGAATAACTGGGACACCCGTCACGGAGGAACCTAAATACAGGGTCCTCGTCTTGCAGGTTGCGTGTCAGGGGCTCAGTAAAAAAAAAAAAGTATATTGCTGCGAAATCCAAAGATATACATAGTGGATAAAATTCTACATAATCTTTTAAGATGTCGCAGAAATAGTTTTTTTTTCCAACAATGATGATGATACTGATAAGACAACCATTTCCGTGATATTAACGGGCCTGACCACGACATTAAGCGTCCAAGTATCCCTTATATGGAATGGAATAGTTAGCTTAATGGCCCGGTCGCTTAATCCCCAATACCCAATTCGCTCAGTGGGGGGTGGAGTTCAACTGTGTCCACTCGGCACGGCGGCCACTGATGCCTATTGTACCTGCCCCGGATGAGCATGATGATTGAGAATTTGGTGGAATGAAGACTGGCAGGGGAAACCGAAGTACTAGGAGAAAACCCGCCCCAGCACCACTTTGTCTACCACAAATTCCACTTGACCAGACCCGGGATCGAACCCGATCCGCCGCTGTGTCCCAATACCCAATGTATAAGTTTGTAGGAGAATACAAAAACCGAACTAAAAGGGTGGAAAATTATCATTTCTGGCGTATTTGGGCACCTAACTCAGCCAGTACAGCCCGTAGATTCATACTTTACCCAATTTCTGAATTATCCTGTCTCGTATGTAATTTCGCAGAAGGCAATTTAATTATTGGAGATAAGTAGCTGAATTGTGATTGTCACTTAGTAATACTGATAATACGGAAGAGGTGAGTGTTTGTATAGGTTATGAACAGTGATAATTACAAATGAAACACTGACAAGCTTATAATAATATGATACTTTTGACAACTTTGTATTATATATTGCTTTACAAACTACGGCTCACCACACATCTGTACTCACGGGTATAAAGGCAATCACTCAATGTACACTTTACGGAGCAGTGGGTGCAACACGATAAACTAATAAAGGCAAAGAGAGCCTCTTATGAGGCGACTCATTAACGAATCCAATGTTTTAAATTCCTCAAAGGATTAACCCCTAAATATCTTAATCAAACGTGCGAGCTGTCAGTTACTCAAATAAAGATACAAATGTGTTAACTGCATTTGTATAGCCATTGCTAGGCAACGACTCGTTTAACACAGTCCCTTGCAAGCGAATGTGCGTAGCGATTGCCAGAGTGGAGGGGCGGTCGAATACCTCCACCGTGACCCTGCGAGTCATAGGAGTCATCATTACCAACGAGTCTACATACTACAATATGTTCCTGAAAATGTTCTTTTGGCAAAAAATTAAAATTGTTCTTTATATTGCTCAAAAATATATATAGTACACTAGATTTACTAAATGAAGATTAGTGTCTTCTGGATTGTGACGACGTGTAGTCTGGTAGATGAGTAACCTGCCGCTGCAGAGAGAGAGACCAAGCTGTTCCGAAATGTTGATAACGATTTATCGAGCTACAGAGTGTCACATCCCGGAAGAATATATATATGTACATATAGTCATTGCTGTGAGAACGTCATAATAAAATTTTGAGCTTATTATATTTCCTAAGCCGAAAATTCTTTATTCCGTAGGTAATTTGTGTAGCTATACGGAATTATGTAGCCGGTCACGGTAGCCGACTGGTCTGAGGCATGCACTGTCTTCGGTCGCTAGGAAGCCGGATCGTGGTTTCGAATCCCACTCAGGGCATGGATGTTTGTGTGCGTTTTTCTGTGTTTGTCTACAGGTAGAGGCTTTGCGACGAGCTGATCACTCGCCCAAGGAGTCCTACCGAATGTGTAAGATCTAGTAAACCGAATTGATACGGAGAGTTTCATGGAGGTAGGCCTAGGCCCAAATTGGGGATGTAGCGCCACAGAAAAAAAGAAGATACGGAATTATGTAGGCTCAGACGTACGGTGGCATCACCCTCATCATCCCTTGCGTCTCGCAATGGTGGAAAGTTAACTTCATTACACCTCCAGAACGTGAGTGTTTTATAGCCAATGTTTCTGCGTCTCTGTGATGAAACTTCAGATAGCCACAGCCAAATTACGTCTTCCTAATAATAACGAAAATGCCTGGGTGGGGGGGGGGGTCCATCATGAGTGCCGAAAATTATTTTTCCCACAGATATGTATGTCACAGACTTTGCTTTCGTGTAATAGGACAACACCACAATTTTAAAACAGAATAACCAACACTGTAAAGCCCTATGATTACGTCTGAATTACGTCATGTGGTTAGTCTTTCCATATTATCTCCGCCCTCTGGAACCCAAAACTAATCCCGCAAAGAAATCACACGTAATAACACAGCTACATCACCATTAATATAATAGTAATTTCCGAATTTAGTGGATTTTCCATAATGACAATGCCGACGTGACATGGCTGCCTTCGACCTTAGAGGTCACTCGTACCTAGCAGTCGAAGTCAGATTGCATCAGTAAAATAGCACATCATGGTCCTTACATGCTTACATGTGAGCACCGTCTGCATTGACACGTAAATTCAGAGAAGTGATATGAACCAGTGCTGGAGTGCTAGAGGTACAAGAGTCGTTGGATATTAGCGTATAATTTGTGTTGCAAGAAGTTTTGTCGAACCGAGCGTAAGCAGAACTGTAGCCTACAGCATAAACCGTCAGTCTAACCGTACGAATGTTTGTATAATAATTATTATTATATTTATTTATGTTCACACCGCACTGCTGGTTACACTTTCCGTGAGACAGGGCCACACCTTGTCTCGAAGCATCATCACGTAACAGCTTCACGAGAATGCATATGAAATTAAATAACAAAGACAAAACAACTCCGCCCAGTGTGACTATTTAAGTTTTACTGCTTCAAAACTTAGCACCCTTACATGTTTCGATCCTTACGGATCATCTTCAGAGGAAACATCGATAATTATTCGGAAACCACCATCACAGTAGGTGTTCTGAGTGCTAAATTACATACACACACACTGCCTGGAATACACAATGTACACAAAATCAATTTTTTCATAATCACAGCAGCCTTCCTGGTATTAAAGTTTTAAAGCTTTTAAGGTGTTTAAAACTTTGTTGTTTAAGTTAAAATTTATAAACCAAGGAGGTTCGTGTCACTTCTCCTATCGTCTTTCTTGCTGAACTTGTGCCGCCTGTCTCTCTTGAGAAGGAGATTCTTTGTATCGTCACGTGTTTGTTCGTGGCTTGCTGTATTGTGTGAAAACAAGTATTCAAGTAGTAAAACTTAAATAGTCACACTGGACGGAGTTGTTTTGTCTTTGTAATTGTTAGTGTAACTGACCAGAATGAAACAAATAAAAATAAATAAATAAAATGCTACGTCAGCATTTCCTTCAAAATGTCTGCGTTGGAGTGTTTACTTTGGTTGTCTTATAAATATTTCTGCAACGATCTCGATAGGCTTCTATTCACATATTCTATTTTATCGTTATCATTTTCATTACTATAATTCACTTTTGCTGTATTTCAGTCACTATATTGTCACGAGAGGGAGTGTATATCGACGGGGTGTTGGATTGGAGATTGCAATTATTGAAAATTCTAACACACGACTCGTTACTACAATTAATTACAGCTCCGTCGTTGATCCCCACAATCTATAAATCACTAGAGTACACACTAAATTTTTTCAGCCTGCAATGTCTTCACTAGCCTTCTCCCGATAACGGTTTCTAACAGTGGAGATCCATCTGCTTTCACCCTCACGTCATTCTCGGCTGGACATCATCTCACTAATGAACTAAACTCTCAACTTTGTCCCGCTTAGAACCACTCAACACTGACCAACAGAAAACATAATGCTTCTATTGTTGCGCGCGTGTATGTTGCGGGAGCTATCTATCAACGGCCGCTGTTCCGTTGTTTCGTGACCGTTGCCTAGATATGAATGTTGGTTTAGGGCCGTTTTCNTAGCTCTTTATCACAGTAGATTTTTTCAAAATATTCAGTATCACTATGATAAATTGTTAGAAAAATTAAATTTTCAGAAACTGCGATAACAGACATCGTTAGTCAGAAATTTCCTATCCCTTGGTTTTAAAAACGGTCAGTATTCGTGATCCTGCTAGGATAAGATGCAATACATCCGACTGCATGGCGCTATATCTCTGAAGAGAGAAATCTTCATAGCCACTTCTGTGAGAACCTCAGATTCAAATACGCGACTTTCAGCTGGCGATCCACTCGCTACCCTTCAGTTTGACGTGCTTCAGCTGGTAAACCAGTTTGTAAATTGAAAACTATTTTTAGAAACTTATGTTTCAATTTAAATCACCTATACAAATTATATTTTTTCTTATTTGCTTTTTCGCTGTTGTTTTGTATTCGTCCTGAATTTGTATATGAATCCTCATTGTTTAGTTCATCAAGTAAATAAACTAAGAAATGAATCGTCACCATCATCCTAACCTTACTTGACTTCTAAATTGTAATTAATCATGAAAAATTATGTCTTTGTAATCACTGTAGCCTTAAGATATTCAGTTCCTTCATTGGAAGACAAGACCATATCTCTGATGAGTGATCATATTAGAAAAGCTGATGTGTCAGGAGCAAGAGTTCATAATTATTTTAACAACTTGCAATGGATTCTAAACAGTCATACTCATAAACTTCCGCAAAAAAACATATGAACATAATACAGAATGTCCGGATGAAAGGTATCCAAAATAAAATCATTATATCTCGGAAGGAATTTATTATACAATTTTAAAGGTTACACTATTACAAAGGGAAACTAATAAAGTTCTTTTCTGCGTATATAACTTTCTCAGTAAATTTCAACGTGGGCTCACTTGGTGGCATGACAAATATCCAGACGATCCAATATGTTTGGTGTTGCCATAGCCACAGCGCCCCTTATGCGGGCTTTCAAGTGTGCAGGTCGCTGATCTTAACGTGGTAGACAATGTTCTTCACATGACCCCACAAGAAAAGATTCAGTGGGGTTAAATCTGGTGACCTAGGAGGCCAAGTCATTGGTCCACCTCTGCCAATTCATATCCCAGCCATCTCTCTGTCAAAGTGATTCCTGACATGATGGCAAAAATGTGGCGGCGTATACACGTAAGCCGGGTATGAAAAAGAAAACTTTCAGAGTAGTTCCTTCCCATGACATAAACCGGATACGTGTATGACAATTAGTTTCCGAGATATACATTTTTTTTTGGATTCCTTTCATCCGGACATCCTATATTTTATTGTAGCGTCCTGAGGCACATCACTTAGTATCAAATACTATTGGATCCACCGTCCCACGTGCAACGATTCTTTCTATAGAGCATATTAAACGTTATTCCCTTTAAAAGCTATGTAATGTGCAGAATTCTTAAAATGGATAACTTTTAGTAGGTTTTGTAGGAAGACGTGTTGCACGTGGGACGGTGAATCCAATAGCATTTCATAACATGAACAATTCACAAAAGAGAATTATTTTTCCTAATATACACGCAGACTGTTCATTCATATAATGATGGTTTCGTAATGTTCTTCTAAAGTAAATAAGGTTCATTTATAAGATCAAATGAAGACATCTGTCTTCCAGATTGTGGCGCCGTGTAGATGTTATATTAACCAACGTTTCGGAGGAACGTCAGTTAACATAATATCTACACTTCACCACATCCAGAAGACGGATTTCTTAATAGTCACCACCTTGAAAATCTCAAATCTTATATAAGATTATGTGTTCCTGAAGCCCATGTTAGTATTATTACTCATGCTTCGATCTCTCTACTGATTGCATTACGTCTCTCCACCAAAGTATTGCACTCGATTCCCCTAGCTAAGTTGCTGGCTGTCGATTCTACAGAGACCTTGAAATTATTCGTAAATATTTCATAAAGATTTTGACGCGTTTTGTCTCGTACCTGTAGAGACTGAAACTAACAAACCTTGGAAATACACTGCACTTTTTATTTAAATTAGAACTATTAAAATATGTAATAAAAAATGTCTCTATGCGTAACTAATTAAGCACAGCTCCATGAACTTGTACAAACCCACATTCTCTTGGTCTTGACACTAGTTGGAGGTTAGTGGTCAGCTTCAGGCCCCGTCCGCTTTAGCCTGGGGAAATAACCTGCGGTACCCATTGGGTCGGAGGCTGGGTGGGTCCCAGAAACGGTCTGAAGGACATGGAGAACTGAAAATTTTTGACCTTCCTGGAACTCGAACTTCAACCTCTCGGTCGTCCTGTCCGTAACCAGTCGATATACCGACTGAGCTATCCCGGCTTTTACAATATGTAATAAACTAATGCATGAACTAGGTAGTCAGAAACATATTTCTTCTAAAGTTTTCAATTTTTTAATTGTGTGCAATACAAAGTGTGGCAATTCCCATCAAAAGCGAAAATAGATTCAACGCGTTAGTTAGTCTTTTTATTTTAGTTTCTTGGGTGAGAGACTGAGTCCATTTGGTAAGTCGGCCACTAACTGGCCTGTTGTATCAGCCCCGGATGATAGATGATAAGTGTTGAGCAGTTGGTGGAATGAGAATTGGCAGGGGAAACCGAAGTACTCGGAGGAAACCTACCCCAGTGTCACTTTGTCCATCATAAATCCCATATGACATGATCTGGGTTCGAACTTGAGCCGCCACATCGGGAAGCCAGCGACTAACAGTCTGAGCTATGTCACGACCTGTTACGTAGTAACTGCGACAATAAATTCAGACGTAGGTCTACATGTGTGTCTTTTGACCATATATGAGAGTGGCTTTGCAATGAATTATTCCACTTTAACGTTCTTGCACAAAACATAAGAAATATGTATTTAAACGCCGCCTCTGATTGCAGTAGATTGCACGTTTACCCATTAGAGAACGAATTCATCGAAGAGTGGGTGTTGGGCGCAGACGAGAATGGGAAATACGTGAGGACTGCTTGCGAGTAACAAAAAGAAGCAAACATACTCTAGCTTTTGCCCACGAACAAGAAAGTAATACCTATTTCCCTTTGCCTTTTAATAGGCGTAAAATTTAGGATTATCTTCACTCTGACTATGCAGTAGACGAGACTAAGTACAGTGTAAAATGGTTGAATACAGAATGTTCCCTCAGCGGCTAACAGAGCATCGACTATTCTAGAATTTCCATACCGTTACAAAAGAATGAAGGTCATTGTTGGTTTCCATGGTGATATCTGAACCAAAGCCAGCCAATTCATTCATATTCAGAGTTCATTAACATCAAAACATCGTTATGGTCTCCAAAGCACGGCAAGAAATTGAGACGCTGAAGTAGATTAATAAACGGAAAAAAAAATATTAAGGAAGGACCGTGGGCTATTCGTCGAATAACGTCATCTGAATGCATCCGTACAGATAAATGAGTTAAGGTCGATTGTTAATAACTAAGACTACGTGTCATTGTCATTATCATGAACTCTGTAAGGTCGGGAATTTAAGGCCAGCTCCTCTGAATATAAAAATGGTCATGTGTTCTTGGCCTTATTTTTGGTTGTTGAAAATTTCGTTTTCCTTGGCTGCGCAGTAGAATGAAAATCCTGGAAAGCGGTCTTTCTGCAATAATTATTCTAAATTTTTTGGTAACTCATCTACATTCATCACCTCACGCCAATAATTAGCATGAAATGAAATAAACTACAAACATTCATGACAGTCTTCAACGTGGTAATAAACCATTTCCTAGAAGTGTGAATACATGTGTAGTTAGTT
>NW_019721009.1:468708-472700 GCF_002891405.2 Cryptotermes secundus | reverse complement strand
AAACATCCGTTAATTTGGCTCAGTGACCTCCTTTGGAGATATGAGGTTCTTTTACGTGCCGTAAAGCTACGACACGGGACCCACGGCTTAAAGTCCCTTCCGGAGGACTTGTTTCCTGAATTTTTTCGCCCTTAAAAATTCGACGACCTCCGTGTATTTGACCCCGGTTACTACGAGTCATGAGTTGGGAACGTTACCTCTAGACTACAGAGGCCGCTTGAATATGTGTATATATATAGGCGTGTGTTTAATAGCAATCTACTAAAATTCGTCGCACTTAGATCACGTGAATATATTCCTATCAGCGTGTCTTCAGAATTATACAGCTCTGAAGTTTCCCCTGCGTTTATTTAAGCACTGTGCCATGAAGACATATGGGGGAATGTCGGTCTAGTTCAACCACTCTTTGCCTCAGTGTTTTATAGAGGTGACGGTCAGCTTCACGCCCTAGCCGCTTTACCCCCGGTGCCGCAGACGCCTACTAGATAGGAGGCTGGGTGTGGTCCAGAGCTGATCTTGACGCTGTAGTGTAGACAAAAATCCCTTTCTCATGCCGGGAATCAAACCCCGTTCTCCTATACTGTCTTTATACTGACTCGTCAATCCCGGTCTAACATTACAGTCCCATTAATTTATAATTTTAACTTCAATATTTTCGTTATGATGACCTAGGTCAATGTTTGCATGCTTCTCAATTATGTATGCATAATATTGTGGCGTACAGACCCGTTGCTAAGCGGTGACTCTGCAAACAGCGGCCGTTGCTAGGTAACACCCGCAACGTACATGTACTCAACGTTAGAAGAACTATATTTTCTTTATGGCCCTTGACGAGATGTTATTAACGGGAGTTTAGTCAGTTCATAGTGAGTTTTATACGGAAGTCTGTGAAGAGATGACATGAGCTCGTGGAGGTGAAAAATCTCCAGTGTTAGAAGCCGTTGTCCGGAAACGGATGATGAAGACACAGCAGACTTGAAAACGCTTAGCGGGTGCTTTCGTGATTTGTGAATTGTGGAGATATTTGTAATTACTTGTAGTTCCGAGTCGTGTGGTCAATAAATCCATTCTCCAATCCAAACTTCTCAAGTAATTATCCATAATATAATGAATGATGTGATCTTCATGACGCCAGTTATAATAAAGGAACTATGAATCCACGTTTCCGGGACATTCTGAAATGCAGTCCTATTGGTGCGATGCGGCAACTGTTAGGGCACGCCCCTTGATTTCCTGTTTCTCTTTCGCAGTACGCATTCCAAACTTGTTGCGTGTTACGAGCTGTGTTATAGTTGTCCAGGACGTTGTGCAGATGAAACTTGAAGCAGAAGAATTAGCCCGGGACATGAAGTACACGAAGCTGGGCCGGTCTCCCGACAAATTACAGACTATGAGGAAAAGCAAAGCCTTCTATCTACATATTATCGCAGCTTGATACAATGCACACTGGACAGGTTTTGTAAACCGTTTCATGCTCCGTACATATAATTTTATTTTAGCTTTATTTCTCCTTCTTTTCGCATTTTGCTTTTACGGTCGAACGGGAATTACTCGCCCTAAAATCCTACTCAGTCTATTAGTATTGCTGGTCTTCTGGACTTTGTCGATCGGCCGATATTCTGAACAATAAGTTCTGGGAAGGACTAACCGCCTGTTTTCCTTCTAAGAGATACATACCGCATAGAAAATAACGTTTCTAAAAATTCTTCTTTTGTTTCCGTACGTATTCCTTGACGCCGTAACGTGTTGACTGAGCTGTTGCCTAGGAACGACAGGGGTGTAAATAGACGCAGAAAGATGGCATAATAGCCTACTTGTATTTGTTCAATATAACGAAAATATGCTTGTCTGGGTGTGAATGTGCTCCCATTATCAGGTAGGGGGACATATTTTGGTGCCCCCAACAGAGCGCTGTAATCCTAGGTCCAGTTAAATTAATTGATTTTTTTAATTCCCTCACAATTTATACATTTCTCACGTAGTACTTGATGATGGCTTAACCTACAAGATTTTTTAATAATAAAAATTACTCGTCAATTTATTTGAAAATATCACGAAACAGAAAACAACCCTAAAAGACTGGGCCCAGTTCTAGTGATTAGTTCTTCCTATCGAACGGAAATGAGCAGTAACACACACTTGCAGAAGGGAGCACACAAATTGATTCAGAACTTGTGAAGGACTTGGCCAAATTACTGGTCCCTGCTTTCTCACCCCTCGTGTAGTGTAGGTAGTCACTCGAAGGTAATATCAGGCGGTGTAACTTAAATTGGCTCGACCACTTCCATGTTTCGTCGAATATCCAGCAGAACGGTTTACAATAACTGTGGAAAATTGTGCTCCAAGTAAAGTCGGTAAGCAGCGCCATTGAATCTACGAGACTAGGCGCATGTGCTTATGAAAGAATTCAGATAAATTTACAGTCTAGAATGAACTGAAAACTACTGCTGGTATATGGATTGTGTATTTACGTCACAC
This sequence comes from Cryptotermes secundus, assembly GCF_002891405.2. Lineage (NCBI taxonomy): Eukaryota > Metazoa > Arthropoda > Insecta > Blattodea > Kalotermitidae > Cryptotermes > Cryptotermes secundus. The sequence goes on along the minus strand of NW_019721009.1, from coordinate 470,222 downwards.
CAAATTTGTATATTATGGAAAATTAAAATACCGTTTCTTTTGAAACCTATATCCTCGATGAAGAATATGCGATTGTTGAAGAAGTAATCTTCACCTCGTCGTCGAAACGTTGACACAATCCTGGGCGTGGGCGAGAATCAAGTGGACTCAGAATTTGCACCCGTTGCAAAAGGTCCACGTAGAACCCTCCATACTGCCGTTCACGCCACCTGTTCAACAGTTACTGGCACGGAGATTCTCCTCAGCTCTTCTGAGCATGCGCCTCTCATTTTCAAATGTTTGCGCACTTCTCCATCTTCACGGTCTACCGTAGAAGGACGAATAACACCGGACTCCTTGAGGACACTGTGACGCATAGACCCGTTACTAGACAACGACTCGGTAAACACATACCCTCAGTAGCTAACGCACGCAACAATAGGACGTCCATTGCTAGACAACGGAACAGTAAAACGTCTACTTAACAAAAGAGGTTGTGTTCCTGCGTATTTAGCGCAAAGTGGTTACAAGTGTCTAACAGCGTAGAGTGAAGCGAGGGGCCGAGTTTCGAGAGGCCAGCCTGTCGGGATATGAGCTTGAGAGCAGAGGAACTGAATTGAGTTGGCAGTTGCAGAATAATGGCAAGAAAGGAATTAGGCTATGAAAATAAGACTTCATATGTGACTTGAAGTGACAGTGAGACTATTATAAATCCGTTGCCAGGATACGACTAATGAAGACTGAAAATCCTAGTAAGTGTGCAAAGGTGAACCGAAAAGTATGTAAATAGAGATAGCGCTACAATTGCCTGTCTTTACAAGTGGTGCGTATGAGGTGTAAATAAATCCAATTATCCAATCAAGAACCCGTCTTATAAATCACGCGCACAATCCCTATAAGTGACAAATTGCGTGAAATTTCCAGAGATTCTAAAATATACATCGAAGATAGCTTTCTCGGTACAAACTCGTAGCTACCGAAATATTTCCGCACTCGTCACCAAGAACTAAATGTTTCGGAAGGTCTGTTCGTCAATTTAGGCCGAGATTCATAAAGCAGCTACAGTGCTGAAGAAGAGCACTTTGCTATACTTGCAGTTGGCTGGAGGTGAACACCTGCCCCAGTCACTATCGCTGTAAATATGACAATTGTTTTGTTTGCTGAGCGGGAGGCAGATAGTGACAATGCAGTCGCTCACATGTTCCACTCTAAACATCTATTTACTTCAAACGCGTCCTTAACATTTTACTTTTCTATTATCCTTCTGTTACCTGAAGCATATTTAAATGGCCCCAGTTCGTTACCGAAGCATTTCCCTAACCACCTTCACATCAACTGTATTCACTCTTTCAGAACAAAGAACTAGATTAGATAGATAGATAGATAGATAGATAGATAGATAGATAGATAGATAGATAGATAGATAGATAGCGGCATCCGTAATCTAGAGGTAACGTTCCCACCTCATGACTCGTAGTACGCGGGTTCAAATACCCGGCGGAGGTCGTCGAATTTTTAAGGGCGGAAAAATTCAG
>NW_019721009.1:434377-468434 GCF_002891405.2 Cryptotermes secundus | reverse complement strand
GATAGATAGATAGATAGATAAGATGCCGCGCCATAGCTCAAGCGGTTAGTCGTTGGCTTCCCACCGCGGCGGCCCGGGTTCGATCCCGCTTCTTGTCAAGTAGGATTTGTAGTGCACAAAGTGGCGCTGGGGCAGGTTTTCTCCGAGTACTTCGCTTTCCCCTGCGAATCTTCATTCCACCAACTGTTCCACAATCACCCTCATCTCTCAACTGGGACTGGTACAATAGGCCAGAAATGGCCGCAGTACAAGGGACTTAGTCCCACTCCACTAGCAATAAAAAAAAGATAGATAAACTTTTGCTTCGCTAATCCAGATGGCCTCCCACCCAGTTACTCTGGATTAGCGAGGGTTTACTATATATATTTAATATTGACAGCCTCAGCTTTACCGTCCACTTGAGTCTGACCCTAATCAAACACACAATGTGACGTCACAATACGGATTCCGTATTGATCCTGTGCTTTCAGTACGAGTATTAATTTAAACTTCCTTATCTGAATGTTAGTTTCAGAGCTATCATAAGCACACAGTACTTCCGTGCTACTATACACTAAGAGGAATGTTTTGGAATTTCGACCATTCATCTGTGTTATTGTGGTTTCTGTGAGCTGCAGAGGGAATACCAGTGTGTGTGTATGTGTTTGTGGTGGGATGGAGGAGACACAGCACACATCACTGGCGCTGTAGTCCCACTTTCCCTTCATCAGAACCCCAAACTCCCCTCGTCTTGATTCATCTTCCCTTCCCTGTGTCTCTCGTTCCAGATTGTTTCCCCACTTGACCCCACAACACAACTGGAGGGCCGTCCTTCTGTCTGCCAGAACTCCGTCCATCTGTCTGTCTCCTTGTACAGTCACACTACGGAGTGTTCAGACAATAATACTTCCGTCTATCTGCTTTTAATTTATTACAATTATTTTCTAATTAAATAAAAGTCGGTATAGCGACTGGCTACGGAATGGGCGACCAAGGGATCGGAGATCGAGTCCCGGTATTTTCAAGAATTTTCAATTCTCCATGTCATTCAGACCGGTTATGGGACCCACCCATCCTCTTTTCCAGTGGGTACCAGGGGATATTTCCCCAGAGGTAAAGGGGCAGGTGCTTGAAACTGACCACTCACCACCAACTAGTGCCGAGGTCAAGAAAACGTGGATCTGTACATCCACTCTCCCATATGTTTTCATGGTGTAGTGCTTAATTAGCTAAGCACAGGAACACATTTACCTTTTACCTTACCTTACTTTGAAATTGAATAATATATACAGGGTACACTTAACAGTGATTTTGGCAGGAGGAATAATGAATTAAATAAAGAAGAATGAGATGCAATCTCATGTTCTCCTTGTGCTCATGTAATTAAGCATTACACCATGAAGTTATAGTTGTGCTACAGCTCGACCATTCCTAACCTCTGGGAAGTCGACAGAGATACGCATTGAACTGGAGGCCGAGTGAGCACCAGAGACGGTCTGGACTATCCAGAAATTAGAGAAACCTTGCCCCTGTCGGGAACCAAACCCCTAGCCCATCGTTCTACCAACTTAGCTATCCCGACTTCTTCTCCTATGATAAATAACATTAACTTCGCACGAAGCTGTTGGCTATTAGGTGATGCTGATCAAAGTGGCGAGAAATCAGAACTGTATTAATACAAGAAATTAGCACCGAACGTTCAATATTTACTGTTATTATACACTTGCGAAAGAAATCAGATATGTATGCATTGTTGCAAAATCGTGCCATAATACAGCACTGCATTAGAAGAATAAATAAAATTCCATTTTCACGCAGTCTGGAACCGACTGAGACTTAATTTGATTGCATGTTAAATGTTGTTGAATTTCGGAGGTCAAGGCTGATTGATTCTTCCAAATTATTCTCATAACATCCAATTTTGTATATTTCTTGGAAACTGTGACTTGCGGTTGCAGTGAACTTAACATATCTTGCCCCTCTACAAATATTCGTAACGTTTTAACTCCTCCGTGGCCTATAGTCCGCAAGCGAACTATACCGACCGAGTAACCGCCGCTTGTCGATGAAGTTGGTGCAACTTTCGCGGATAGAGGGTGTAACGTGGTAAGCAAAACGAATCCCCACGGCCGCTAATCTCGGTTTTCTGGATCGGAGTCGCTAATCCATTGAAATAGCCCTTCAATTATCCAGTTCCAGACCCACTAATCATCAGAAATAGTGGTAGCGTCAGGAATCGAATCCGGAACCTCTGGATCTCTAGGGAGGAGCTCTTACCACTAGACCACTACATTAATAAATATCTGGTGAGCCGGAATAGCTCTGTCGTTATAGAGGCTAGGCTTTGACCTGGATGTCCGAGGTATAGGGGTTCAAATTCTTGTAGGGGAAAGAGATTTTCTCTTTTGCATTAACTCCCAGCTTCCTATACAGTGGTTACCGTGGATGATCAGTCACCTCTATCTAATGCCGAAGCCAAGATTGGTGGTGCTATACTTCCACTCCCCTATACGTCTTCATGATTTGTTATTTAATTAAGACCAAGGAATAACTTTATTTTTTATTAAATATCTGAAGACATATTTACAGGAACCCATATAGGTCTTCATATAAAGGTGTCACCAAATATATCTCATGTAAATTAAACTCCGAAATAGCTAGAAAAATTTTCAGCAAAATTCTTCTATATCAGATTTCATGAAATACCGGCCAGTGGTTGTCGAGTTATTCCATGCATACGGACGGACAGAGAGGTGCAAATTAATAGTGGGTCTACAGGGTTACGAAAGCGCTTAGAAACTCAACATATCTCGTTGGAATGACTAAGCCAGAGCACTGGGACCTTTTGTCTTAAACGTGCATTGGCAATTCTTAGCTAAGACCACAGTAAGTGCTTGTTGTAAAAAGACTAGATCTGAGATACGATTGCGTATTATGCAGTAGAAAAAATGTCAACGTTTCGGAAGAACATTCTGCGTTCATGTTCACTCTATAAAATTTGGCAGGAACTTCGTTGGAAGATAAAAATAATTTTCAAAATATTAAAGTACGTACTGCTCTGTCTCAACTTTCTGCTCTAAGTATAAACGTATGAAGTTTTTAGAAGAAGAAACTGTTTACATTTCAGTTTCACCTTTCGAATCTTAACACTTCCCCCCCCCCTTTGGCACTACAGCCCCAATTTGGGCCTTGGCCTACCTCCATGAAACTCTCCGTCTCACTTCGGTTTACTAGATCTTAGACATTCAGTAGGACTCCTTTGGTGGGTGCTCAGCTGTACACAAACACAGGAAAACGCACGCACGCACACACACACACAAACACTGAACATCCATGCTTGGGTGGGATTCGAATCCACGATCCCGGCTTCCGAGCGAGCGAAGACAGTGCATGCCTCAGACCACTCGGCTACCGTGACCGGCTCTTAACAAATCAGTCTAGTTTCTTTTTATCTTCTTCAGGTGAAGTGACATTGAGTCCACTCGCTAAAGCTGCCTCTACTTGGTCTAATGTACCAACCACGGATGATAGATGATGATGAATATAGAACAGTCAGTGGAATGATTATAGGCAGTGAAAACCGTAATACTCGGAGAAAACCATCCCCAGTGCCACTTTGTCCACAACAAAACCCCCATGCACTCACCTATGCTCGAACCTGGGACGCCGGTATGAGAGGCAGGCTACTAACCGCTTGAGCCTATCTTAACACATCAATGGACAAATGTAAACAAACATATCGTGTAACATATCTGTAACCCGCCAAACACCAGGACATCGATTGTTCCTCACATGGAATGACCGAGGCTGTGACAATGTGCTGTCCGATCAGGGCTATGAACTTCGTTACGGGAGAAGGATAACGACCTCAATTATTTTTGGTTTTCCTCACGAATCCTGTGATGAAACTACAAATCCACTGGCACTCAACTGAATTTCATCTACTCTAAATGTTTATACAAATCTCGTTAAATTATCTTTGCCTGTACATAAATATCTAAGGTTCCGCAAATAGTTCAACTCTGTCCTTTGTATTACGGATTTCATTTAAGTTAGTAGTAGTTACGGAATGGACTGCCAGGCGGCGGTCTCTTAGATACCTACGCTTAAGTTAACATTGGAATTTTCGAAATCCGGCTCTGCTTGCTTCTCTTCAACCATGAAGAAGGAGGCAATATGTTCCTCCGAAACGTCTATTGAATTCCAACTGACTACGCGCTATTATATCCCAGAAGATAGAATTCCCCACAATCAAACCTGTGAGAACCGTTAATTTCCAATTTTCAATAATTGATAGAGAACGTATGTAACAGGCCGTGGAGGCCCATAGGATTGTGGGACGTCGAGGATCACACATTTTCTCTAGACAATCGGCTCACAGATGGCGGTAAGATTGTCAGCCTCACCAGCCAGCCACCCTTTAGACCCCAGGAAGATTCCTGGTACTCATTTCTGCTAGAGACTGAGTCGAACATATTGCGGCTGGAAGGATTAGGTCAACTTAAAAATCCAGTGACCTCATAGGGAACCGAACCCGCGACCTCCAGGCTTGTAGCATAGAGCTTGAACCAACTACGCTACCGCTCGTCCCCATATTCAGTGAAACCGTGATGTAATGTGTAAGAGTGTATCAATGGAGGGGCTATCTGTGGAGAATATAGCTAGAAATGTTTCAAGGACTCCACCCATTGGTTGCCTCTGAAACCATTCAGAACAATGCGTGTGTGTACGTTAATACAGCGGGAGCTAGTAAACTGTACATGCAAGGAAAGTGAAACTTATAGCGGTAATGCTGAAATAGTACACGTAGGTCTTAATTTGTAAAGAGTCTGTCATCAATGATTCTGCAAACTTAGGGCCCTATCATTCAACTGCCGATTGTCATAACTAGTCAATATTGTGTCTCATATGTACATCTCTTTTTTTTTTAATGCTGAATTAGGTAATTAGATTTGCTAAGCCCTGCTAACAGACACGTTGTAGCTTAGTTGGTTGAGGCATTACGCTGCAAGCCAGAAGGTCGCAGGTTCAATTCTCGATGATATCATTGGATTTTTCAATTAACCTAATGCTTCCAGTCACACTATGGCCCTGGGATCGACTGAGCCTCTAGCAGAAATGAGTACCAGGAATATTCCTAAGGCTGACAAACTTACAGCCATCTGTAAGCTGATTGTCTAGAAAATGTGAGAACCTCGATGTCTCACAGCCCTATGGGCCTCCACAGACTTTTACAGCGATAGCTTTACTTTCTTTTAGCTTTATGCTCTACTAACAATTGGAGAAAAAGAAGTCGGAAACGTGTTTTTGTTAAAAGAAATGCAGCGCTGATGAAAGCAATTCACCTAGGCACAAAAATAATTTTGTTATTCTTTCAACTGCATCGTGAGTCGGGATAGCTCAGTCGATACAGCAATGGGCTACGAAATGTACTGCTGGAGTTCGATTCCCGGTAGGAATAACATAATTTTCTGTACTCCATATAACGTCGAGATCGTCTCTGGGGCCCACCCAGCCTCTCCGGGTATAAAGCGGTCGTGACGTGAAGCTGACCACTCAACTCAATCTAGTGCCGAGGTCCAGTATGATGGCGCGTTGCTTCTACTTCCTCAGTATATCTTCATGGCAGGGCGCTTAACTGATTAAGAAAAGGAAAATGTCTAGGTTTACTTTATCAATTTAATTGTGTTGGTATAAAGATATTTGGTTACCAAAACATTACGAGTTACTGACGTTAAGTAATTTTATGCAGTCTTATTTTAGTAAACCTACGTCCAAAATTCGGCGGGCTCTACATTAGTGTTAAAACAAATGCCTCGTATTAACCTGTAAGTATAACTACACCTGCTCTCCAGTAATTACACTACCTTGGTTTTAGTTAGTAGTAGAACTGTAAGATTTTGCCTGTGGTTCTGTATGGGTGTGAAACTTGGTCTCTGACATTAAGGGAGGAACATAGACTGAGGGTGTTTGAGAACAGGATGTAGAGGAGAATATTTGGACCGAAGAGAAATGAAGTGACAGGAGGTTGGAGAAAACTGCATAATGAGGAGCTTCATAACTTGTACTCTTCTCCAAGTATAATTAGAATGATCAGGTCACGGAGAATGAGTTGGGCGGGGCATGTAACAAGAATGGGGGAGACGAGGAATGCGTATAGGATATTAGTGGGAAAGCCAGAAGGAAAGAGATCACTGGGAAGACCAAGGCGTAGGTGGGTGGACAATATTAGAATGGAACTTAGAGAGATAGGATGGGATGGGATGGTATGGATTGGATAGATCTGGCTCAGGATAGGGACCAGTGGAGGGCTTTCGTGAACACGGTAATGAATTCTTGAGTGCATGCAGAATTGGAGGCTCCTCCAGAAGGGCTGAGCTCCATGAGTAAGTAAGTAAGTAAGTAGAACTATAAGATGTATACGTATTGAAGAGAAAGGGGAGAGAGCCGGGTTACCTCAGTCGGTATAGCGACTGCGTACAGGCTAGACAACCCAGGGGTCGAAGTTCGAGGCCCTGTAGGATCAGAATTTTCTCTTCTCCATATCGTTCAGACCGGCTCTGGGGCCCACCCAGTCTCCTATCCAATATATACCAGGGACTCTTTCCTGGGGGTAAAGAGATAGGGGCGTGAAGTTTACCACTCACCTCCAACTAGTGCCGAGGTCAAGAAAATGTGGATCTATACATCCACTCTCCCATACGCCTATATGGCGTAGTGCTTAATTTGTTAAGCAGAGAGACAAGATTACGTTTTCAGTCGAACTATGAAAACTGGATTCTTTTCACCTCACTTTATACTAAATATTCTCCACAACGTTACAGCAAATTTCGTATAAAGCTGTGAGACGTCATACCATGTGGATAGGCAACGGTATCAAACAAAAGGAACTCCGTAGCTTTAAACCGCAAGCGAACTATACCTACCGAACAACCGCCGCTTGTCGGCGAAGTTAGTGCCAACTTTAGCGGACAGAGGGTGTCGCGTGGTCATCGCAACGGATCCCCACGGCCGTTAATTTCCGTTTTCGCAGGAACAAAACAGAGAATCACTTCGCACTGCAATACAAAATTCCTGAGCTTGCGCACTGCCAGCTTGCATCCTCGTATGCTTCCCACGTCCACCAGACAACTAGGGACGCCAAATTACACTCGCACTTCCTACTACCCTTCTCCTTTATTATGTTCTGTTTCTTTCCCTTTTCCAATCGCGTGGCATTTTCTTTCGTTCTGAGAGCCGCAATCAGCTCCATCACTTGATGTTTAGGTGTCACTCTCCCGTGCTCTACTCACGAGAAGTGGCGCTGATTGTCGGTCTGACACCTTCAGGATACCAAAGGACTCAGTAGGATGGCGTCGCAGTAATGCTTGACGCTTCTATGCTGGATGCTTTCGGTTGAGAACCCGGTTATCTTCACTGAGGTCTTTGTTTTAATTTTCCTCATTCCTTCAAGGCAAATGGAAATGTAATAACCCCTTCAGGTTAGGACTACTTCCATCCATATTAGTTCCAAGTTATTGTTCACAGCTCTTCTACTCTTCGATATTAACATCGCCGGAAGGTACATCACGAAGGAGACACCATAAGCAGTAGACATAGCTGAGAGTGATTGTGGAGCAGTTGCTGGAATGAAGATTGGCGGGGGAAACCGAAGTACTCGGAGAAAACCTGCCCCAGCGCCACTTTGTCCACCACAAATCCCACTTGACCAGACCCCGGGATCGAACCCGGGCAACCACGGTTGGAAGCCAGCGACTAACCGCTTGAGCTATGGAGCGGCCAACCTTATGGGGAATTCACTAAGTAGTAAGTGGCAACAAAGCTTGTGGACTGAAACATTATGAACACCTTTTGAAATTGAAACATTACGTGTATAAGATACATATTGTCACGTGTTAAATTGACTCTCGAAGGGGTTCTGTATTGGAGATTGAATTTATTGACCACTTTGACAAGGTACATATAATTATAGCGCCATAGCTGATTTCCACACTTTACACATCACTAGACCACGCTCTATGTTTTTTTTTTCAGTCTGCTTTCGCTAGTCGTTTCTAGGTAACGGTTCTTAACAATGGAGATTCTTCAACTTAACCGACAAATTTTTCACTTCACAACTCGCTGTCTTCTTTACAACTGAGTCAGCCAAATTCAACGCCAATGTCAAAACACGTGATACTTTACGTCTGGCGGTTTACCGCCAATCAGTTCGTCTTGGTCCCAAGCCTCTTGAGACTCACAACATGAGATTTCCAACTGAACCCTTGAGGTCACAGTCCTTATGTAGCATCCTCTCTGACAGGAAGGTGGGTAACAACATGCTTGGTCTTTCGTCAAATGCACATGTCGCATATAAGGCCTGTTATTGAAAATTCTTCCTTTTGCACTACATGAAAGTCAGTACAGGCTTTGCAACGCAGAATATGCCTATATTACGTATCTTATGCTACAACGGCAATTTAGTCACTTGAACGGTCGTAAACTTAACGTCACACTGATAACCTCTTCTCATGGACCAACAGGATATATAGTTTTTTCTATTGTTGCTTCATCCGTTTCCGTGGAAACGTGTCTATTTGCAAAGGCGTTACCAAGTAACGGCCGTGTATATTTGTTTATTAAAAATCTGTTGCCTCTCAGAGAATATTGTTTCGAGGTCGTTATTCAGTAAAGGTTGTACATGCCATAATATGATCAAATAAATAAAAAAAAATTCATCAAGAAATTTGGTATCCCTGTAACAGGCCGTGGAGATCCATAAGGTTGTGAGACGTTAAGGCTCAGAGATGGCGGCAAGTTTGTCAGCCCTACGGGCCGGAATATAAGGGGAAGGAAACTATAAAACAATGAATAAGCGAAATAGTACTGTATTAGTATATACAAGCTCAGGTATTTTGTTTATCAGAATACAAAATTCGGTTTCAGTTGCTGAATCGCGTTTGGGAATTTCCTTATAAGGTGTTGATTGACAAGTAATTTTATGTCCGATGTCCATTTCACATTCAAGTTTCTCATCCCGTTGTCAGAAAGAGTTCTCGACATTCAAGTCACGCTCATGTGACGAATCTGTTGTGGAGAAAATGTCCATTCCTTACTTGATAGAGCCGCCAAATCTGCAGCTACTCAAGAACTTCCCAGTATTTTATTGGAACCCGAAGGTTCATTACCGTGTCCATAACAGCCCTCCACTGTTCCCTATCCTGAGCCAGAATAATCCAATCTATACCATCCCATGCTATCTCTCTAAGATCCATTTTAATGTTGTCCACCCACTTACGCCTTGGTCTTCCCAGTGATCTCTTTCCCTCTTTCCTTCTGGCTATCCCACCAATATCCCACATGCATTCTTCTTCTCCTCATTCGTGCTACATGCCCTGCCAACCTCATCCTCCTTAGCTTGATTATTCTAATTATACTTGGAGAAGAGCACACGTTAGAGAAAATATCACTACTGAATTTATTTTATGCCAATTTCTACATTCTGGTTAATGTGATTATTATAGCGACTTGATGGAATAATGAGCCCACTTGGGTAGACATTAAGCCCATTAAATAGCTACCAACTGAATTGTCGGCACATCAACAACAGGATCCTTTGCAGGGAAAAGGTGAGCCGTGGCGAGGCTCAGCAGGTACCACGATCCCTTGGCTACGTGGCAGAATAATCCGCTTTAATTAGTGATTAGTCCTCCACTGTGTCGGGAGTCGCCGAGTTTCTAACTCGCAGGTTCCTTTTCGGGCCACCCTCCACACAGTTAATTACTGCACTTCTTTCTGGTAGCCTTTGAACCACCGGCGATGACGCGATGGCTTCTAAGTTGCTTTTATGAAAAGAACCCCTGCGGGGTAGGCAAGCTACATAGCTCTACGTGCAGAGCATTGCCAAGTAAAGGAACAACAGGAAGAGGAGGAGAAATCAGGGGAGAACGAAATGGCAACGCTGTTCCGTAACAAATGTAGGGAAAGAAAGTGGCCTACTTTTCAGATGGGGTAATCAGCTGATCGAAGGGCTAATTTTTTATTTACTCATCCATGGATTGAATTATACTACTCTTTTCTGGAATATGGCGCCACTTATCCTGATAGAATTTTATCGAAATTTCCTAGAAACGTCTTGCCCATGTTGTCAGGGTCGAAGAGTATGCGACACAAACAAAAAAGTGCCTTGCTTGCTGGTTACTTCGCTTAATTTACGGCTTCGAAGATGGAAGCAGAATGTTACACCGAAATGTTTATGTAAGCGTCTATTACATTACATGACGTCGTATCAACGACACAGTACTCTTCATAGTCAACGTCTTGATAATGTAAATATACCATAATTATGCTTTTTAACTACATAGCATAGCTTAGCGTAGAATGACATGAACATAGTGAATAATAATCTGGAAAAGAGTGGTCGTTGCCTGATTTGAGTTACTAACTTGATATTCGCCTGGATGGACTGACGAGTCGAAAAGAATCCTCAGGCAACCTAGTCGGTGTTTCGGCCATGATAATCGACACCTTCATAACAAAAGTTAGAAGCATTTCTGGTCGAGTGAAGTTGTCAATTGAATGACATTTATATACGGCAGTTTTAAGCAGAAACAGTCACTTCGAACTTACCAGCACTGTTATTAATTAGGTCCTATACAAGCGGTGCCAGATTCGAATCGTGGGCCGGAGATAAACCATCACAACTCAGATATTCTGTGATGTTGCTAACTATTCTCCAACATTTGCTTGGTAATGCCTTGAAATTGGCAGCAGCTGCTTCCTTTCCGATCCATCCTTCGTCATAATCCTCTCATTCTTGCTGTTCCGCTGTCGATAAAATAAAATAGTACCAAAACATTCTCAGAGAACAGCTAATTTGTAGCTTGTATTCAGTGTCGACATTCCTGAGATATTTCTTGGTTATGTCTGTAATCCATCAGATTCAATCACTAAACCTGTTTTATATAAGACACAATTATGTCTCTCCTTTGCCGGTCACAGTGACCGCGCGGTCTAAGGCATGAACCATCTTCGACCGCTTGAACACTGGGATCGTGGGTTCGAATCCCACCAAGGCATTGATGTCTGTGAGTGTTTATTCTGCTTTTATGTTACTCTGTGTGTAGATAGCGACCTTGTGACGGTCTAGTCCCACGTACAAGGAGTCATAATGACTGTGTATATATTAAGAAACTGAAAAGCAGTGGCATCCAATGCTTCTCTTTATATTTGCATGTTGTTGCAGGAACCATTAACGTCTGGATAGTGTCTAGTGACTCCTTAGTCAGCCGCGGAACTAGACAATCGGAACATTTCCCCATTTCTTTAATGCATGTCTGTACCCTCCTTCGCTGACTGCATCTGATTTAACAGAAAGTGTTAAATATTTCAACACTAATTAGGAAGAAGACGATATATCAAGATCTATCTTTCTATGACCCTAAAGCCCTTGTGGGCCTTGGCTGCGGTTTCAGTTTCTTAATCTATACGAAGTCGGTAGGACACCTTGGACGGGGGATCAGCCCGACGCAAGGCCTCTACCTAAACACAGGACAGCACTAAAATGAACACCGACAACGATACCTCGAGTGGGATTCGAACCCACGGTCTCAGTGTTTGAGCGGACGAAGGCAGTTCATGCCTTAGACCGCGCGGCCACTGTGATCGGCCGATTAAGACTTTGGGTTGCAGGAAACTATATTTAATTAATTTATAATATTGTATTACCCCTTCCCCTCGGCGTTACCAAAATAAGTCGAAATCCTTCGAGAATTTCGTTAAGACGAAATAATCGAGCAGATAACCAAACACACATCCCGATTAAGCGCTTATTTAACTCTATGCAAAGGACGTATAATAATGCAGACAGATATTTACCTGGAGTACATATATATATATGTGTGTACATGTGAGCCGGAATGGATCGCTCGGTATAAGAGCGGGTAGTGGTCTGGATGGCCGGGTTTCGAAACCAGGCAGAAGTAAGAGAATTTTCTCTTCTCCAGTGTTAGACCGGCATTGGGTACCTGAAGCTCTTCCCTCGAGAAGGGGGGGGGGTGAAAGCAGCGGGGTAATGAAGCTGACCACTCACCTCCATCTAGTGCCGAGGTTAAAAATATTAGACCTCTACCTCCACTCCCTCACAAATCTTCATGGCGTCTTGCTTAATCGATTAAGAACACAGAAAAATTTCCTTTCACATTTACATATGTGGACATTAAGGGAGGAACACAGACTGAGGGTGTTTGAGAACAGGGTGTTGAGGAGAATATTTTGATCAAACAGAGATGAAGTCACAGGAGGTTGGAGAAAAATTCATAATGAGGAGCTTCATAACTTGTACTCTTCTCCAAGTATAATTAGAATGATCAAGTCAAGGAGGATGAGGTGGGCGGGGCATGTAGCACGAATGGGGGAGACGAGGAATGCGTATAGGATATTAGTGGGAAAGCCAAAAGGAAAGAGACTACTGGGAAGACCAAGGCGTAGGTGGGTGGACAATATTAAAATGCATCTTAGAGAGATAGGATGGGATGGTATTGATTGGATAGATCTGGCTCAGGATAGGGAAAAGTGGAGGACTCTTGTGAACATGGTAATGAACCTTCGGGTTCCATAAAATACTGGGAAATTCTTGAGTAGCTGCAGAATTGGCAGCTCCTCCAGAAGGGCTCAGCTCCATGAGTAAGTAAGTGCATACGTATTGTATATATGAAGCAAACAATTCCGTATTTCTGAGACATTTTTAAGTACTTCTTAACTAGCAATCTTGTAACAGAGCATGAAAGCTTAGCCACATTTATATCACTCACCGCCGCTGGACACAATTCTGAGACACCTAGTCTGACATATTTCCTAAGATCCATCTTACTATTGTCCTTTCATTTACTTCTAGTTCTTCTAGTTTGTTTACCCAGAAGTAATCACACCTGAAAGCTTTATTCATTTCTTTTTTCCGAATTCGTAGTTTATCGAATACATAGCCCACATTTCATTTTTAAGTTGCTTGTTTAACGACGATGTAAGTGTTGAAGCTATATAGTGTCTGATGGTGTAACGAGGGTAGAGTCGATCTTCACGTTGGTATTTTGATAATACCAGGCAACCTAAAGATGTCACAAAATTAATCTTTATGAATTCCTACAATGTGAAAGTCCCTCACATGCCCCATATGGGGCATGTGAGTTCACAGCAAACACATGCTACATCTGATAACATAAGAACTTCCTCTGGATGCTTCGTATTTTATTCACGACAGATGGGTTCATATTGCACATATATGATCACTCGCATTTATCAACTTCTAAAACGACTTACGAAGAGCTGTTGCCCAGACTGTGGTAAAGTTACTATCCCCCCCCCAGGGCTTTTAATTCCATACATTAACAACAGTACCTCTCAGAATTACTGGGTTTTGGGACATTTTCCATCATCCGGTGTTCTAGAAACTAGAAAGCACGACGTTTCGGAAACTGGACCCGTTTCCGTCTTCACGTAAAGGGAGGTGAAGACACCTACTCAGTTGGAACCCTTAGAAAGAGCTAACCTCAATCAGTGGACAACTCCTATCAGTTTTACACAGCTATTCAATTATCTGAGACCAGGCTAATTCGGCGGGAGATGAAAAGAAATATGCAATAAAAATTACGATAGATCACGCACTTGCATGGAACTGGGATAGAAAAGGAGGTAGGAATTTGCGATGCAAATCTAGCCAACAAAACCAAGTTCATGAGCTCCAATGCAAAGAAAAGGAGCGAAAATTGGTGAAGACATGTAATACGTTCTGCTAGCAAACACTTTAGATAATATCTGTTTGTTCACTTCCTTTTAACTTCTTTTTCGCTTAAGGTTTTTATCTTCGCTTCGTGGGTATAACACGCTAATTTAATCCAATTTCCTTTCTTGTAAAGGGAAAGTTAGCGATTTCCTCCCCTTGTCGTTTTTTGTCCCTTGAATAAAAAAGACTATGTCAAGTTGTCTCTCTCGGCCACAAAGTTAAACTTGTTGCCTCCAGCCACCAGGGGTCTCCCCTATCGTTGTCGTTTACTGGTGTCAACTCAACAAATGCCACCCGCACCCCTCTAGCATCCAGTTACACCCCTCGTGTTCTCAATGGCTTCAAGTTCCATAGAGAGTTTCAAAAGAAAATACTTGAATGGAATTTAAGTACAAAGAGAAAAATCGATGAAGTTACTCAGGACTGTCAGAGTAGACCGGTCGTTGTTTTGGGAGTGGATACAGAGTTTATTGAAACACAGACAAACTAATGTACATCCAGGGAGACACAATTATGGGCTTTCCTCTGAACTTTAACTTACTCTTACTATGTAAGTTTTGAGGTTTTCACGGCGATGACTATGAAGAAAGTCGTCTTCTGGGATCTGGCGCCGTGTATTCTTGGTTTTAACCGATGTTTCGGAGAAACGTATCGCCTCCATCTTCAGGGCAGGTGAATCGCGACGCGAATACAGAGAGCAGTGGTTAAAACCAAGAATACACGGCGCCAGATCCCAGAAGACGACTTTCTTCTTACTCTTACTATGTTAATCTATCTGTATTCCTGTTGCTCCCACTTGGAGAACGGAGCATCCGTGAAACGCTTCGTTTCATTTCAGTTTCTTAATCCTAGACAGTCAGTAGGACTCCTTGGACGGGGGATCAACCAGTCGCAAGGCCGCTACCTACACAGGATAACACAAACACAGAATAAACACAGGCGAACATCCATGACTTGAGTGGGATTCGAACCCACGATTCCAGTGTTCGAGAAAGCAAAATCATTCCATGCCTCAGACAGAGTGGCCACTGTGATCGGCCTTGTGCTAATAGGCTTCTAAAATAAAAAGTCGAAATTTTGTCAAAGTCCTTTAAAATTTCAAAAGAGAGCGCTTTGATTTTTTTTTTATTTGGATGACTACACAACCCTGAAAAAGGAGGTGACGTTTTTCTCCAAAATGTTGCTTAACTCTGACCGCAATACATAACATTATATCCTAGAAGACAGGACTCTGTAGTGAATTAGGACATTGATAGGATCAAGTAACAAAGCCTTGAATGTTTGTCCGGCATGATCTCAAAACAAGGGGAGAAAGGGAGGGGCGGATGTAATCTACATTTTTCTTACATTATTCAGCTTTTTCAGTAGCAATCCAAAATTCGAACCTTTTGTTTCCTTCCTGTATGCAGACCATACCTTCCTTCTGCCAGTTTTTTCGAGCAAACTGTCTTTTCCCCATGGAGGCGCATGTTAAATCTCAGGCCAATCCATTTGGAATTTGTGGTGGACGAGTGCGTCGGATTTTCCTTACAAGTACCCTGCTATCAAAACTCCATATTCACCTATTATCACAGCAATTGTGTGCGACAAGTTCGACCAGCACGCAGATAAAAGTCTCACGCCACTTTTGGGACTTCCCCTTTTACAAGGGGTTCGGCAGGTGATGGAATTTTTCAGTGTCGTAAAGCGCAGTTAACGAGGAGAGAGCTAGAATCTGAGACGATCACATTCGGTGATCTTGAAAGGACTGGGATGGAGGGAGCCTTCGCTTATATCAGGTAATATGCCAGAATTCGCTTGGCGGAAATGAGCAAAAACCAAAAGATAATGAAATACCGGTCAATTATCTTCTGTTTTACTTAACATTCTAACAGTATCCCAAAGAAATGTAGCATTGACAGATAGATGAGGCGAAAAAACAGAGATCATTTCTAGCCAACGACTCTGTAAACACTTTCCCGCTACAACGAATAAGCAAGCAAAAATAAAAGAACGGTGTTTTCTATGTGGTGCGTGCCGGGAAGAATTAACCAGGTCAGCTGGACCAGTGAATTAGTTGAGTCCAAATTCTGTACTGACAGGAGATTTGTATATTGCACCAGGAAGAATTCTCAATAGCATTCTACCGTATGTATGCGATACGCACACTGCACGAAAGGCCAAGCATATTCACAAGAGACAAACACATCCACTTTTCAGAGATGTTACAAAAGGACCATGACAGCAAAGGTTCAGTTGAAAATAAAATCCCTGGTCGTGAGTCTTAAGAGGCTTGACACGAAGACGAAATGATTGGCGGCAAACCGCCAGTCGTAAAGTAACTCTGACTTTGCCTTTAAATGAATCAGTTAAGTTCTGCAAGGGAGTCTAAGAAGAGATGGCGCTATAATTCAGTTGTGGGATATTCGCCGGACAGTAACGACGTGACCACAGAAGCAAAAGAATCTCCATTGTTAGAAGCTGTTTCTAAGAAACGGATAGTGAAGACACTGCAGATTGGAGAAGACTAGCATGAAGTGATTTGTAAAGTGTGTTGATTAGCGATAGCGCTGTAATTAAATGTAATTCCTAGTCGTGTGTATACTTGGTCGATATATTCATTCACCCATCCAAACTCTGTCTATAGCCGCACACATAATACGTAACAATATATGTTATAATTTGGTAGGAATGAATGGGAAAAAAAAATTCGAATTAATCTGTCGTGGTCTACTCGAGGTACCATCACCATATATGTCGGAGAAACTGAAGAAAACGTTCAGTCATCGCCACTGTTGCAATCAAATACAAGTCTCCGACGTTAACGCGCTATACAAAAGTGCTGCTTTTGAGACCAGCATTAGAACAGGGCACTTTTTTTTTTAATTTGCTTAGTGGGGGGTGGAGTCCAACTGGGTCCACTCGGCACGGCGGCCACTGATTGACCTATTGTACCTGCCCCGGTTGATTATGATGATGGAGAATATGGTGGAATGAAGATTGGCTGGGGAAACTGAAGTACTCAGAGGAAACCCGCCCCAGCATCACTTTGTCCACCACAAATCCCACTTGACCAGACCCGGGATCGAATCCGGGCCGCCGCGGTAGAAAACCAGCGACTAACCGCTTGAGCTATGGCGAGGCCTTTAAACAGGGCACTTCCTATTCTTATTAATTTCGTGTGATTGGTTGAGACTCAGCCCACTTGATACGTACGTCATTAACTGGCCTGTTGCATCAGCCCCGGATGATAGATTAATACAGGAAACTTAAGCACTAGAGGAAAACTCGCCCCAGTGCCACCTTTTCTACCACAAATCCTACTTTTCCTGACCTGCGCTCGAATCCCGACAGCCGAGGTAGGAAATTGGGGACAAACTGCCGAGCTTTGACACAGACCTAGAGCAAATCCTGACAGAAATCAAACGCTTTTTAGCTTCCAATGTCTTCCTAGTTGTTTCAGTGAGGGCAGATATTAAAGCTTTCTGCCACGTCATTCCCATACCATAACGACACTTCTGTTTATAAGTGAAGGGTGACGCCCGAAATATTTTCCCGGCTCTAAATGCTTTACAGAGTGCAATCCAGTCCAGAAACTTGCGTACTGGAGCCATTACATGTTACGCGACTTGAGGATTACGAGATATATATTGCCATATTAACACTGATATTACAGAAGAAGGTAAATGCTCTGAAATTAATTTAAAATAGATGCTGGGATTAAAACGCTTACAGGTAATCACCATCATTACGATACATCCCCCAACACGAAACAAAGAGAACGTAACAGCTAGATTCTCATCGTTACCCCCCCCAACACCCAACCCCCTCCCTTTCCACATTAATTAACTAAACAACGCGCTGCCTCCCTGTCCACTAACACAGGAATTTATTCAATCAACATCAACATGCTCGTTGAATTTCATTACGTAATGGAAGGTCATTATAATACCGATACTCTGATTGATAATAATGGCAATTCACATGATCCTGAGTAACGTCTGACTACGGTAATATTATTAGCGTTTTGTTACTTTTGCTATTTTGTCTCGAGTTAAACAGCACCAGTTCTAAAAGCAGGTAATTAATTTCATACAAACTAGAGACCACTAAAAAATTTCATCTCTATGGTATATGCCTCTACTACAAGAACTTGATTTTATATTATGCCAATCCTTGTATAGAATCTCTAGGCTAGTAAAGATACATTTCCTTCTTGTTTAACTTGATGGTTCCTCTGGAAGTCTCTAAACTGACTCGTTATATTACTACAATACAGAAACAATGTACAATAAATTGCCATGGTCAAATAATTTCACAGAAACACTCAAATACAAACATTTCTCATTCTCAAGAAATAACAAAATCTACGTTGGAAGCCACCAGCAGGCACTGGCAATGTACATGAAAATGTTTATATCAGTATATAGTTAATACAGCTACAAACATTGCAAGGTTCAATTTGTAATCTAACCTAACGTGAAGCGGGATGGAAGCAGCGGTGTCTGTCAACTGGAGGGGGGGGGAGGTGCGGTAACGAAGTTGGTTGAGGCACTATGCTACAAGCTGGAAGATCGCTGGTTCAAGTCCCGATTAAATCATTGGAATTTTCAATTGACATAATCCTTGCAGCCGCACTATGGTACTGGGGTAAGTGGCGCTGGGGCAGGTTTTCTCCGAGTACTTCGATTTCCCTGCCAATCTTCATTCCACCAATTGCTCCACAATCACCCTCACCTATCATCTGGGGCTGGTACAATAGGCCAGAAGTGGCCGCAGTACAAGGGACTTAGTCCCACCCCACTAACAACAACAACAACAACAACAACAACAACAACGACAACGACAACGACAACGACAACGACAACGACAACGACGACGACGACGACGACGACGACAACAATGGTACTGGAGTCGACGCAGCCTCTAACATAAATGAGTATCAGGAATCTTCCTGGGGGTAAAGGACTGCAGGCGCGTAAGGCCGACAACCTCACCGTCATTTGTGAGTCTATTGTCTATAAAATGTGGGAACCTCGACGTCTCACAAACCTCTGCTCCTTCAAAGTCTGTTGCATGGATAGTTTCGCCTGCTTTATACCTTTTGCCTTACAGTACGAAGCAGAACACCAAATTCGGGGAAGATTTTTGAAAAGCGGACTGCGTGTGTGAAGTGGTTACTGTGTCAGCCAGTAACAATTTGTTACTAGTCGTCTGAGGCTGGAGAAGAGAGTGTGAAAGTATGACAGATCTCAGTTCCACCACTGTCAATCGAAGTACACAATTTTCATATCTCCTGGGTGTATTTCGTTTAAATAATTTTGCTGATTTTTAATAAAGCTAAATAAGTGAATTTGCTTTATGACGAAAAACAGAGAATACGAGAGCACTCAGAGGAAACCTACTCCAGCGACAATACTCACATTAATAGACCGAGTCTCGAAGTCAGACACGCAACGTCAAATTTGGTCTACTGAGCACAGGACTAATGCAGTTAACATATTTATGCTTCATTCTCAATTAATTCATATTAGATAGTGGTGAGTGAATAGCAGAATTTGGAAGGATACTATTCATGCTTCACTTCGTGACAATTGTGTTTCAAAAGTATGTCCATTTCTACTTATATTACAAAAATATTACCACATAAACTGAGAGCTGTGTTACAAATAAATGTTTTATCTCTCCTTAATTAATTAATTAATTAAGCATCAAGACTTAAAGACTTATGGGGAATGACAGTGTAGCTCCACTGTTTCTTAAATCTGCACTACATAGTGATCAGTGGTTAGCTTCAAGTTCCGGCCGATTTATTACCGGTGAAAATGCCCCCCAATATCCACTGGATAGAGTCTGAGTGAACCCCGGAGTCAGTTTAGACCTTGTAGAGAAGATGGAAAGTATCTTGCCCCTGTCGAGAATTGAATCCCTGTCATCTAACAGGTGGACAATCGCTGTGCCGACTAGGTTATCTCTGGTTCCTCGCAGGCGGGTTTTTATACTCTGAAGATGGAGGCGAGACATTCATCCAAAACGTCCGTTTACACAATAACTACACGGCGCCGGATTCCAAAAGACGGCTTTCTTCACAATACATATTAATTCATTATCGGATATGAAGATTGAAGCGGAAAGATACTCCGAAACATTTGTAAATTCTACCGGACTCTAAGAGTCGCATTCGGTGACTAATGTTTACCTTGTTTACCACAGCGAGAACCCCGTATCCAAAAACGGATTCTTGATCTCACATTTACGGATGCTGTTAACACTAAAATTTAACGAGACGAAAGAATTCTCATTTGATTGCACAAGTGAGGTTAGGTAATAAAGAGGAAATCCACTCCCACACGCCATTGTCACCTGCAGGGGGAACATGGCGGGCCTGCACCTGCCCGTCCGGGGTGTGCTAATGGGCTGCACTATCACAGACATGCGGTGATGCTAATATGCTCCTCTCCGGGTACAAGAATGCAGAACACGACACAAAAGAGAAGGAAAGAAATTCCTACTAAAATACGTAATCATAAAAGAACAGGAGGGATCTGAAGAAAAAAATGTCTAATGTCGCCTTTCACACGACTCCTGGGGCATTAGCACAAACTGTGACCGCGGAAATATTATATTGTCCCGAAAGGCATTCGCATTCTTCTCAGCTGCACGGCCTTCTCTTGTCCTACATAAAGGCGACTCTGAACATATGTCAACCACTTCTACAGGCCGATTCGTAACTCTGTTCGTATACGGAAAAGTACATTTATCCCTGTGTTTAATCAATTAAACACTGCTACATGAAGACGTATGGGGTAGTGGAGGTAAAGCTGAATCACTATTGATCTCAATACTAGATGCAAGTGAATTATCAGTTTCACGCCTCGGCCGCTTTATCCCCTAGGAAAATATAACCCGGTACCCACTGGACAGGATGGTCTCGACGTTGCGGAGTAGAGAGGACTTCCTTGCTCCTACTGAGAAACAGATCCCGGCTGGACGCCCATAGCCCATCGCTACACAGAAACTCTGAGCTATCCCGCTGTTATTTCATGATTTAACGCGGAATAAAATTTAACTTACGTAAGTCCAAATAGTTAAGGCCAATAAACGAAAAATTAAGATAATTTTCGTTGAGAACCACTGCCTCCAAAACGATTACTTCATGGAAAGTTTACTTTTTTTATCCGCAAGCTCACTTCTCGATCACAAATTAAGTGTCGCTAGTGTCGTTTCTATCTCAGAAGTTCGCAAAAGGTGCCTTCTGATTGTTAACTTTCGTTCGTTCGTAAAAATTATCGTAACGACTAAGAAGGTAATATGGGGAAAGGCGTACAACCAGACAGCGTTGCGATGTCATCAGTCCACTTTGTTCCATAAAGAAGAAAAGTGTGCTCAAATGGAATTAGACTAGTCGCATATCTGTTAATACACATTTCAGAATCGTATGGGTATTTTCACCTCGACGTTCGCAAGACCAACAAAAGGAAAAGAATTATGCGTTAGTCACAAATGAAAGGCCGCACCACAGCTCAAGCGGTTAGTCAGCGATTTCCACTGCGGAGGCCTGGGTTCGAGCACTGGATTTGTGGAGGACAAAGTGACGCTGGGGCAGGTTTCTTCCGAGTACTTCGGTTTCCCTTGCCAATTCTCATTCCACCAAATTCTCCATCATCATAAACAGTGTGGGTATGTACAATAGGTCAATAAGTGGCCGACGTGCCGAGTGGACCCAGTTGGACTCCCCCCCCCACTATGCGAATTAATTTGTAATTTTAGTCACAAAAAACGTGGCGTTTATATCTGTTTTGATGAATGTCCGCTCATTGGTTCTGTAGCTATTATTTGATGCGAAACCTACAGACATAGGCAGATATAACAACATAAACCTGTCCTCTGTAGAATGTAGGACGTACATAAAAGGTGACCCCGGAGGTAACAAACCCCTATTATTCCGATATGTTGGGTTTTTTTACTTTATCCATTGTCCTGGTTTTTAAGATAACAAATAAAAACACGACGTTTCGGAAACTGGATCTGTTTCCATCCTCAGGTGACTCAATCCAGTGACTGAGGCTAGCTCTTTCTAACGGACCCAACTGAATAGGTGTTCTCCTTCATCTGAGGACGGAAACAGATCCAGTTTCCGAAACGTCGTGTTTTTATTTGTTATCTTAAAAACCAGGACGATGGATAAAGTCCAAAAACCCAACATATCAGTGTGTTATACACCATCGTCAGAATCCTATAGTAACTACCCTATTATTCCGATGCGAAAATCAGAGGGCAAAATATTTACTTGACAAACTTCAATACGTCATTTAGTTCTGATGGTTTTAAGAGAAAATAAAAAATCTCTACTAAACATAAAGCTTTGTAACAGACTGTGGAGGCCCATAAATTTGTGAGACATCTAGGCTCTCACTTTTCTAGATAGTTGGTTCACAGAGGCGGTGAGATTGTCAGCCTCACGCGCCGGCCGCCCTTTACGTCCAGGAACATTCCTGGTACTCAATCGGTTAGAGGCTGAATCGATCCCAGAGCTATAGGAAGGAGCTGGAAGGAGTAGGTCAATTGAAAAATCCAATAACCCGCGAACTTCCGCCTTGTAGCATAGTGCCTCAACCACCTACACTACCACGTGCCACAATATATACTATTAGAAATAATAAATCCAAAATTATTACCATGAATATAATTCTAGGTGTTAAATATTATTATAATTAGCAATTATAACTCCTCATAATCTTGTCAATATTTATTTGTAAGGATAAAAAAATCGAGCACTATTTTCTAAGAGGCAGTATTTGAAAAAATCTTCATCTTACATTCAGGCTAATTCGGTAGGATATAACTGTGAATCCAATTATTTAAGCTCACGTTCCAGAATCTCATTGCAGTTACATAGCCTGCTGATTGGTAGTTGTAGAGGGTTAACGGTTCACAGTCCTCCGTAGGAGTACACAAAACCTTCCTCACACTAACACCACCCCGAACACCTTTAACCAGACAGGAGAAATACAAGAACAAAGCAATTTATACTAATAATTATATTCTATTTAATTATTATTATTTACGTACAAACTTAACATTTTAGAGACCATTACAGTAATAATAATAATTAGTAGTACTCTTTCATTGCCAAAAATCAAATAATTCACCAAGAAGTGAAATGTATATGTTAACAATGAATATAATTAGTGTTTTAATGGCTGGAAGAATGATGGTTAATATGAAACATGACAGCAAGAAACAAATTGTTTTAAACAACAATAATAGTAATAATAACTCTAACAAAAAGAACAACATATTTAAATTCTGGGGAGAAAAACATCCGGAAACCACGGATTATATATTTCCAGTTGGCAATATGTTCCGTATATACATAATAATAAAATGTTTCAGCTACGTGATAACGAGTACTTCCAAAATATTTCTTTTTTCCAAATTCTGTCATCAATTTCAAGCTACAGAAATTCACATGTGTATGAAGGAGTTTGATAGGAAGTACATAATCTGTGTCACAGACGCACACAGACAAATAACTCTCTATACTTTCAGGTGTGAGATGCCTCTGCTTCACAGCCTAAGCGCAGCTCAATATTTCGAAACTCCGCTCCTGAAGATTCAACCCGTAAAATCGATTCCGTCCTCCTGAGCCTCTCGTTCTGAATATCCCAACTAATACTATTTGTACCCGATGCATGTAACCTATTTATCTTTATGGTATACGACAGCTGGGAGCCATAGAGAAGGAACCTGGTTGCATCTCCAGGATTTATAGAGGCACCCTCAGTGACCGCTGTATCTTCCCCATACTCCAGAAGGTAACAGACTGGTCCCTGGGCGATGACTCATTCCTACTCTCTTACTTTAGAAAGGGCTGCAATCTCTCGTCTGTCACCTACTGTCATATCAATAACGCTGCTTCCATTCCCCAGAGATTTGCTCGAAGCTTGACCGCTGTTTTCTTCTGAGAGCCAAGACGCGCCTAGCATGTTGATTGTGACGCTATGCGTCTACTTGTGAGCGTTGTGTGGAGGAGAAGGGTCGACGCTGTCCCCGGTGACACATTATGTGGCTCCGTACTGCCCCCTTCCACAATTTGACTCGGTCTGAGGGAACAGAGAGTGATGTTGTATCTCTGTGCCCCACGGGGCGTGCAAAACGTTGCGTTTGTGGAAGACATCTTGTAAGAATATTTATCTGCTTACAGTCTCATCTCTCTCTGTGGCATTTCAAACCTAATACGACAGTCGCGATGCTGTTTCTGATCTGTGTGTGCAGTTCCTTTCGGTTCAGAGCGAGGGGAACCCCGCCTGTGGAAGCAGTGTGTATTCAGTAGTTCCTACTCTAGTATTATATTACAATATCACGCGTTAGAGTGATTATAGGCGAGTTTTCGATTCATATATGGATTTATCGTACATTCTTACAGCTCTTCTATACTTCACAGATCACTACCAGAGGCAGACTAGTATCTTCAATTGTGTTGCTTAGTTACGGCTCCCAGCGGCGGACGTTCCTATGCTTCCGCGCTCACGTCCTTGTAGAGTGGCGACCATTTCACACCAAAATCCAACTCTGGCCGCTGATTTCAACCGGTAATCCCTTCAGCTGCTACCTCCCGAACAGGACTGATTTCCAAATGCCAACTTCCAATTTCAGCTTTCAGTTCTCGACTGGCTCTCGAACCCAACTAACTCACAAGTGAAAGTGAAAATCAAAGTCAAAGCTACTTTACTACTGGCGGTTTACCGCCCATCGGTTCGTCTTGGCTTCAAGCGCCTTGGGACCCACCATCAGAGCAAATATTCCACAATATATGTATTATCAATTCAGTTTCTGGAAGGGATATACCTTAACTGTAGCTATATATATTGTCACTACTTAATAGCGTATTTAATTTTGCTGGTTCATTACATATTTTGTACTAGAGACCGCAGATTCAACTCGATCAGTAAAAACCCTTCTAT
Organism: Cryptotermes secundus; assembly: GCF_002891405.2. Classification (NCBI taxonomy): domain Eukaryota; kingdom Metazoa; phylum Arthropoda; class Insecta; order Blattodea; family Kalotermitidae; genus Cryptotermes; species Cryptotermes secundus. The sequence goes on along the minus strand of NW_019721009.1, from coordinate 443,750 downwards.
ATCTCAGAAATCTGAGCCACATCTATCCGTCTCCAATCCCATAAAATACTTTCTTGACACACATCGCATAGAGACTGAATTCCTAATATTCTAGGTGTCAATTCTCATATCCTTCAGACTATCCTAACTTCTGTACAATTTTCGTAATATGCATTTTACTGCGATAGAGCCTTAGACCTGCTCTCAAACTAGGAGCTGTAGGCCAACTCTGGTGGTTCATTCTTAATACTGATATCTGTTCTGATTACACGGACAATGCCTCTTCTACATATAAGCAACATAAGGACGCGTCAAAGCTATGGTGGTAACACTAGGCCATATTAGTAAATATTGTAAATACGTGTTTTTAACTTTCTAAAACATCTGCCTTATCGATGACCACTATAAGTCGTATACAGAATTACCTATCATTTCATTACATAGCTCAGTATAGAAATGGGCTACAGGCTGGAGAGCCTGGATTCAATTCCCGGCTTGTCAAAGAGTTTTTTCTAGTCCAAGCGTCCATACAGCATCTGGGGAGACTCTCCTTCCAGGAGAAATTCTGCCAGGGCGTGCAGCTGCCATCTCCGCGCACCCACTTATCTTGATGGCATGGTGCTTATTAATTCAGCATAGAGAAAATTTTGTTTTGAATAAATCAGTGAATAGGGGGTTAGGCCTTGACCGGCTCTTGTATCGTGGACTTCAGCGATACCTTCAGTTTTAACTATCAGTTATATTACATAAAGATCACAGGATAAACTTTAATCTTGCAAACATTTTTTTCCCTTGGCACTACAGTCCCAGTGGGCCTAGGCCTACCTCCATTATCTTCTCCGTTCATTTCGGTTTCTCTAGATCTTACACATTCGGTAGGACTCCTTGGGCGGGTGATCAGCTCGTCGCAAGGTCTCTACCTGTACACAAACACAGAAAAACACACACACACAAACTAAACATCCATGCCCTAAGTGGGATTCGAACCCACGATTCCGGTTTCCAAGCGAACGAAGACAGTACATGCCTCAGACCGCTCGGCTACAGTGACCGGCCTTGCATACATTACCAAGGCTTAATATGATTCCTGAGAATACAGGACGATTCTAAATTATTGTCGGGGTTTCCATTTACAGGCCACAGAAACCTCGACAGTGATTTAGATTCATCCCGTACAATGTGTGTCCCATTAGAAATTTCTGCGCTGTGTTTTATTAGCGAGTTCACATCGACTTCTAAGATGTCGCAGTACTTACAGAGTACTCGTACTCAACTGCAGGGCAGGCATTACGAAACAGAAGAAGCATATTCTGAATTTCAGACTCGTGTTTGGCCACTTGGTCACAACATATAGAGTGATTCTAAATTACCGTCGCGGTTTCCACGGACTCTAAACGTAAACCCCGACAATACTTTAGAATCACACTTTACATTTGTGCGCCTAGGTGTAGTCAAGCGAATTTCAATTCATCACTTCGCTACCGAGCTCATGAACAAGTACAGTATTTTCAGGTCTTAACGGATATTGTAAGTCTAATTTAAGTAATAGAAGCGTCCTCCGTAGTCTAGAGGTAACGTTCCCACCTTATGACTCGTAGTACGCGGATTCAAATACACGGCGGAGGTCGTCGAATTTTTAAGGGCGGAAAAATTCAGGGAACAAGTCCTCCGGGAGGGACTTTAAGCCGTGGGTCCCGTGTCGTAGCTTTACGGCACGTAAAAGAACCTCATATCTCCAAAGGAGGTCACTGAGCCAAATTAAGGACGTTTCCCGCCCAACAACAGTCTCTAATACCTCTGGTAGATGGGGGAAGCATTATAGATACCTCTCAGCTAGTAGAGCCGGTCTCGCTGGCTGGGCGGGACTGATGGTAAGCACCAGTACCGGTAGGATATAGAGACTGGTAGAAATCATAGAGGGAAGCACAATGGACCAATACAGGTCTAAGTGCATGGGGAAACCCACCCTCTCCAATAACTAACTAACTAACTAACTAACTAACTAACTAACTAAGTAATAGATTGTAGCAGCAACGGCAGTACATTATCTAATGTCGGAATATTTTATTATTGACGTTAGAATCGAGCTGCATGGGTCAAATCAAGGGTAACACATCCAAATCCTCCACCATCGTATCCTTCCATATTCTCTCCAGTTCATCATACATTAATCATCCTAACAAGCGAAGCTACACTGTTCCAGATTCTGCTGACAGTTCTGTTAAATAAACTGTAACTACATAATATAACATGCAGTTTGTGATAGGTAAATACGTAACTGTGCTTAATTACTTAAGCACTATAACATAAAGACTTATGGGGGAGTGGAGGTATAGCTCCACATTTCTCGATCTCGGTAGTATATGGAGATGAATGGTCAGCTTCAAGCCTTGGCCGCTTTACCGCAGGGAAAGAGCCCACCGTATCCTGTGGATAGGAGACTGGATTAGCTCCATAGCCGGTCTCAAAATGTTGGAGAAGAGAAAATTTTGCCCTTACAGGGAATCGAAATGTCCAACGTTTAGCCCGTCGCTTACAGACTGTGCTATCTCTGTTTGCAGGTTTAGAAAAATCTGGGAATACACAGGAATATATACATTTATATACACAGGAGTATGTAAAACTTGTCTTGTTAAGTAAAGCTATCCCTGTAACAGGCCATGAAGGCCCATAGGGTTGTGAGACGTTGGTATAATAATTTCACGGCATTGTTGTAAGTCTTGAAGTGTCATTATTATTGTAGTTAATGTTACTAATTGTTGATATTACTAATATTATGATTATAAACCGCGAACGTTAAAGTTCATTTACTAGTTTAGTATATTTAAGTATATCTACAAAACTATCTATATATCAAAATGAATACAAAGATTTAAATGCACAATGTTACGAACGATAATCTAATTATATGTGAATACCACACGTTTACACCTAGTGCCGATGTCAAGAAAATGTGGATCTATACATCCATTTCTCCCCACGCCTTCATGGCGTAGTACTTAAATTAGTTAAGCACAGGAACAGCTTTGCTTTTTTTTTTTACCTGTACATGTGAGTACCACAGTTTAATATATCTCAGGCGTTTTCCGATAACACATTTCTTCCGTGTTGTTGTACAACATTACACTTAAAATTCAGGCACCATAAATTTTCCTCGTACAACGTAAGGTAATAAATTAGAATTGTTTATCGCGTTTACTTTCAATCCTCTGCTCTGTTCAGTACTAACACGTAGAAAGTTTAAACCAGTGCATGTACTCGTAGACAATTTTGTACTGTAGGGCAGTTGAAACGCTGTGTTCGTTTCTTCATAAAAACTGAAATATCTAAACTGTGTCTTTCTCTATATCCATCTATCCCTCTATCCATCTACCTATCTATCTATCTATCTATCTATCTATCTATCTATCTATCTATCTATCTATCTATCTATCTATCTATCTCTCTATCTATCTATGTCTCTGTCTATGTGTCTATCTATCTATCTATCAATCTATCTACGTATCCATGTTTCTGTTGCTCCCACCTGTAGCATAGGGCATCCGTGAAGCGTTATTTTCAATTCAGTTAAACATGTGTCATTACGTATGACTTATTGGAAAGACCTTCAAATATAAAAATTTCTCAATACAATCACAACAGTTGAATCTGAAGTTCTAGCACTCTTAACAAGAAAAGTTCTAACTTCTGGGATATAACACCGTGTAGTCAGATAAAATTCACCAGATGTTTCGGAGAAATATATTACATCCGTCTTCAGTTTAGAAGAGAAAACTAAGAGAAAGCCCAGCTAGAAAGAGGCCGAAGACAGAGCAAAACGCATGCCGCACTATGAGCCTGGGGTCGACTCAGCATTCAACAGAAATTAGTATCAGGAAACTTCCTGGGAGTAAATGGCGGCCGGCGCTTAAGGCTGACAACTTCACCGCTTTTTGTGAGTCCATTGTCTAGAAAATGTGGAATCCTCGACGTCTCAAAACCCTATGGGACTACATGGCCTGTTACAGGAATAGCTTTATTTTATCTGTCCAGAATTGTTCTGTCTCGTAGAAGGTAAACTTTTTAATTGTACCGGAAGAGTAAATTTGATTTCCTCAGCATTCGGATGGTCATTTTAATTATCTAACTCCGTGGAGCAGAAATCTTCTTCAGAAGATAATAGTCTCTTCATTAGTCAAGATATTCCTTCTCCATAACAACATTTGAAAATTCATTATCGTGTTCACAAGAGCCCGCCACTGAACCCTAACCTGATTCAGGTGAATCAAATCCACTACTTCCTCTTCTCCTCCCACTTCTTTCATGGTATAGATAATTACGTCTGTTCCAGCTTCACACACTCATTTCCTCCTTTCTGAAATCTTCTTTGATCTCGACGGCTTTTCGCTTGGAACTGTAGAATCAAGTTATTTACTAGTTCATGGATCATTCTCTCCAAAAGGTACATGCAGTTTTGCTGTGAAATTGCGTTAGAAGGTAAAGCTATCCCTGTAAGAGGCCGTGAAGACCCATAGGGTTGAGAGACGTCGAGGCTCCCATATTTTCTAGACAATCGGCTCAGAGAGGGCAGTGAGATTGTCAGCTTTATGCGCCATTTGATCGCCTTTACCCCCGGGGAGATTCCTGGTACTCAGAAGTTGAGTCGACACCAGGGTCATAGTGCGGCCGGACTGATTTGTTCAACTGAAAACTGAATGACATCATCGGGAATCGAAACTGCGACCTTCCATCTTTAGGTATAGGGTTTCAAACCACCTACGATACCGCGTGCCCCATTATTGTGAAGTAAATAAATATTCAGATTTCTTTTTGTGGTAGAAGTTACCAGCCAGTCCCCTGAGATCCATACGCACAGCATTGAGATAACAGCCTTTGGCACTTCGCTTGTCCGGTAATGGAGATCCTAGCCAATAGTTTCGCTACCGTCAGAATAGCCTTTGAGAATTCCTGATCTTCACATGCTGTTTCTTTGAGATTAATTTTAATAAGTTCTCCAACTCGCGCCTCCAAACGTGCTCATTCCTTCAGGTTTGTCCACAAAATTTCAGTACATATTTGATGCTTCTATCATCTGTGCTATATGCACCTGCAACATTATCCACCTTATTCTCTTACACTTTCAACAATGTTGAATACGAGTTGGTCATTATGCAATTTTCTACTGCCTCCCCTCCACCGGTCTACACACTCTCCTCAGTTCCACATGTTCCATCATTCCGGTTGCAATAATATCTGGAAAGTTCCTAATTAACCAATTCGAAAGGGCAAGTTAGCAAAATTAATTACAGTATGGTCGAATTTTATGCGAATTTAAATAGTAAAGGTAAAGTTGTTCCTGCGCTTAACTAATTAAACATCACGCCGTGAAGACCTGCGTGGGAGTGGATGTATAGGCCAACGTTTTTTTCACCTCGGAACTAGATAGTGGTGAGTGAAGAGCTTCGCGCCTCTTCCGTTTTAACCCTGGGGAAAGATCCCCTGATACTCATTGGATATGGAGTCGGTAGGCCCCAGAGACGGTCTGGATGATGTGGAGAAGAGAAAATTCTTGCCCCCACCGGGACTCGAACACCGACACCTCGGACGTAGAGCCAGTAGCAAGTCGCTACACCGGCTGAGTTATCCCGGCTCCAATTTAAAATAGTCCTATTTAAATATATTGTCACGTAAGATTTGTGTGACTATAGACGGGGTTCGGATCGGTGAATAGATTTATTGACTGCTTATAGGTCGTAACTATAAATAACCATAATACTGTAGCTATTTCCACCCTTTACAGTTCACTAAAGTATACAGTCTAGTGTTCTTAGCCCGTTACTAGACGTTTCCTGGTAACGGCTCCAACAGTGCCTATTCCTCTGCCTCCGGCTTAAGTCCTCTCCTCACAGACTCCCGTACGGAACTGAACTAAGCTCTAACTTTGCCCCGCTTATAACCTCCCAGCACTGACCGTATAGAAAACACAGCCTTTCCATTGTTGTAGTCAAACTGTTGCATTATTAAGGATCTGCTGCCTAGTAACGGGCGTTGTTCCATTGTTTGTTTTACGGGAATATGTTTACCTAGCCGTTTCCAGAAATGGCCCTGGTATATCCGCCCATCTCGCTGTCTTTGTACAGCAACGGTTCCGCATGTTACAATATTAATAAATTCCTACATTTACGCTCAAAGTTTGAAGTAATGCGAATTCCTCCAAAATTATACAGAAAATTTATCCCTATGAGAAAACTTGTTTTGAATAATCTGATTTCTTCAGGGACGCGTATCTCGAAAAAATTTGCACCGTACTCTAATACCTTCAGACCCTCAAATAAATAATAATTTAAACATGATTAGCCTTCGAGCCTCAATAACTCAAGAGCGTATAAATATTAGTGAGGAGCTTCTGGTATAACCACAACACTGGAGAGCGGACACTGGTCCCCTTTCTGCCCCTCCCGCAGACTCCTGAATGTAGCTCCTCAGGCTGAGGGGTCACTGCCGCTATCCATCAGGGTAGCGCCGTATAGCCAGGCAACACGCGCTACGTGCAAGTCCTGCAAGTTGCATACTTTGCTTACCGTCCCTCACTCCCCCATATCAAGGCGTTATATGGATAGGGCCGCCCGGGGCGCGCCTTCATCCGTCGTAAACACTTTGGGTCCCCCCGAGGATACACAACACATGGGAAAGGACCGTGCGTATTTTAAGAAACTTCCCTTTTGCGTCGCGAGATGTATCTAATGGGATGTGAACGAAGTATTTTTAAATTAATGTTGGGTCTGTGATCAATGTAAATTAAGTATATGGCCAAACATTTACCCAGGCCGGCACAAATTCCGGGGGTCAGAATTCCATGGCGCCTACATTTTATACAACTGTAGTACCTAATATTTTTTTTAACCGGGGTAGCGTTGTCAGTATAGCGACTGGTTACGGGATGGACAACTGAGGAGTCGGAGTTCGAGTCCCAGTAGGGTCAAGAATTTCTTCTTCTTCAAATCAACCAGACCGACTCTGATGTCCACCCAACCTCCTTTCCAATGAGTACCGGGGACTCTTTCTCCGGGTTAAAGCGGCAGGGACGCGAAGCTGACCACTCACCTCCAGCTAGTGTCGAGGTGAAGATGTGGATCTATACATCCACTTCCCTATAAACCTTCATGGCATAGTGCTTAACTAGTTGAGAAAGGGGACTTCACTTTTTTTACTTTTACCTAACTTTTTCGCCGGGGGTAAAGCGAGCGGGGCGTGAAGCTGACCAGCTGACCACTCACCTCCAGCTGACGCCTAGGTCAAGAAAATGTGGATCTCTATATCCACAGCCCCATACGCCTTCATGGCGTAGTGTTTAATTAGGTAAGCACAGGGGCAATTTTACCTTTTTACTACATCCATCCTTGATGGATTCAGATAGCACGTGTGCAATAAGGAAAGGCTCTTTTTGTGAATACTTTCAACCCAAGTGGTAATACACCAGCAATAACCCAGTATTAGGAGAGTACGGCGGGGCAATGGTGTGACAGGCTGACATCCGCAAGAAGTCTAGGGTCGCTGCCCCCAAGCTGTTGCAGAAGGATATGTCCTTATCTATAGCAAACGACCTTTCGATGTTTTCTCCCTAATTCAAGAATCACTGTCAATCGTCAGACATTCTCACAACACCTGAACCATATTGTCCGGTGTCTAGCATCTACATTCATAATTCCAATTGCTGCACAGAACTTTCAGCCTTAAGTATTCGCGCTTTCCTCATGGTCAACCCAGGAGCAATAGCTCAAATTATAGACAAGTCAGTTCACATTGGAGTATCACATAGACGTTTTGTTGAATTTTTAGAACTGGGCTAACCTAGCCCAATTAGAATGATCAAGTCAAGGAAAATGAGATGGACAGGACGTGTAACAGGAATAGGGTGAAGAGGAATGCATGTAGGATATGGGTGGGAAAGCCAGACGGAAATAGACCACTGGGAAGACCGAGACGTAGGTGAGTGGATAATATAGAAATAGATTTTAAGGGATAGGATAGGGTGGTATGGGCTGGATGGATGTGGCTCATGATAGGGACCAGTGGAGGGCTCTTGTGAATAAGTTAGTGAACTTTCGGGTTCCATAAAATGCTGGGAAATTCTCGAGTATCTGCACAAGTGGCTGCTTGTCAAGAAGAAATCAGCTCCATGCAGTTAGTTAGTTAGTTAGTTAGGCTCTCCTAGCCACTTCCTGTAAAATAAAACTGAGGAGTCTCAGTGCTCAACGGCTAGGTCAAGTGTGAAGGCTATGACTGGTTGCAAAACACAAGGGGGAAATAGTGTCTCCATCTTAAGGATCGAAGAAAGCAAGAAACCATTTTGAAGCAGGCAGCAAGAATACTAAAACCGGAAGCAACATACTCCTCTGATACAATGATTAGCTTTAATCGGATTTATTTGCCACCATCAAGCTTAATACTACAGGGCGTAGAGCCGTTACTATGCAACGACCGCGAGATAAGCAAATATACCATAGCCATTTCTAGGCAAAGGTTCCGTAAACACGTTCCCGCGGTAACGGATACCCAATAATAGAGGTACTTTTTTATTGCTAATGGGGTGGGACTAAGTCCCTTGTACTGCGGCCATTTCTGGCCAATTGTTCCATCAACAGGTGATAGGTGAGAGTGATTGTGGAGCAAATGGTGGAATGAAGATTGGCAGGGGAAACCGATGTACTCGGAGGAAACCTGCCCCAGCGCCACTTTGTCCACCACAAATCCCACTTGACCAACAATAGAGGTAGCTTTCTACTCGATCAGTGCAAAAGGGTTTTGAGGAAGAAGATTTGGGCACCCAAGGCAGTTACTGATGCTGCGGCATGATCTGCCTTACTGAGCCTGGACTGACAGAGGGCTTCTATATGTTGTATATATAGAGAGAGACTGTCTGGACGTTTTGAAGAAGATAAAAATCTGTTGTTCATGACGGGAATCGAATCTCTACTGTCCATCCTATAGCCCGTTAGTATACCATTCTCGGGTCTGGGTCTCGTGAGACATGCGACCATATTTTAGTGCCCCAATTTCAGAACTTCCCTTTTCGTCGCCTTCTACGACTCAAATGGTCACAGTGGAGATTTTCGACCTCACCTCCACACGGGATCGACTGAGTTATCACAACTTCCAGCACACACACACACACACACACACACATATATTTATATATATACTCGTATATATATTACAATCGAACTGTATCTGGTGAAAAGCAATTGGAGTACATTGTTAGGATAAATGACCAATAAAATATAACTGTAAAGAAAATCATATGTACAATTTCTTTTTAGGCACGTGTTCCTGTCTAGAAAAACGAAATTAACGGCCGTAGGGGATTCGTTGTTCTGACCACGTGACACCCTCTATCCGCTAAAGATGGCACTAA
>NW_019721009.1:427892-434321 GCF_002891405.2 Cryptotermes secundus | reverse complement strand
CCGCCATCGTTGAGCCGATTGTCTAGATAATGTGGGACCCCTCAACGTCTCACAACCCTGCGGGGCCTTCATGGCCTGTTACAGGGATAGCTTTACTTTACTTTACAGGAGTACAGCTTCATTCGATTCAGCTATCATTTATTGCCCTCAACCTAAACTCAGGTTGCTTTCATTCCTGACCGAGTAGATTGTCGCTTGGTTTGCTGGAACTTATTGGGCCCTTTCCGTCGGTTTGTAACACGTGCCCGGATCCATCTGTCGAGAGCAAGACAGCGAGTTGGGCCGCTAGGAGGAGAAATGAAATACGGTGTTCGAGAAATCATGAGTGATTGAAGTCAATTTTACATGTGTAAGCATTTCATTGTGGTAAGTCTAGCAACATTAGCAACAAAGCTGACATCAGCGTCACTTTGCAACCACATACGTATGTATAGCGGGTGTTTTGCTTCATAGACACAAATGTTTAGTAGCCTAGGTGTATGGTGTAGTAACTGAAACATGTCGAGTGACACGCATCGTGCAGTCGTTAGCTTCATATAAATAAATTCTTGTCGGAGGAAACAGCGTGCATTGGTTTCAATCGGAGTGAATTCATCTTATGTACCAAGCTCATAATCTTGATCGCTAACCTCTATAAAATTGTAATTATTATCGAAACAAAAGTAGACATACAAGTATGTACGATTATGCCTCCTCTCCTGTTCCACTTTAAGTTTAAATTATGGAACTACGAATCTTTTAGATATAACCGATGTCCTACGGACTGGAAGTCCGGGGTTCGATTTCCTGTAGAAAGAAAATCCTTTTCTATTCTCCACAGCATTCAGGCTGACTGTGAGTTCCACCAAACCTCCTGTCCATTGGGTACCGAGAGTTCTTTCCCTTGGGGGGTAAAGTGGACCGGGCGTGAAGCTGACCATTCACCTCCATCTAATGTCGAGGTCAAGAATGATGGGGTTATACCTTCGTTCCCCTATACATCTTCCTAGCTATAACTTGGACGAGGAATAGGCATACAACACAACAAATACAAAGAGAAATATGCGGAAATGCCTTCATGTCTATACGAGATATATATCTTTGTATCTGATACAAGTTGGGCGGCGCCATAGCTCAAGCGGTTAGTCCCTGGATTCCCACCGCGGCGGCCCGGGTTCGATCTCGGGTCTGGTCAAATGGGATTTGTGGTGGACAAAGTGGCGCTGGGGCAGGTTTTCTCCGAGTACTTCGGTTTCCTCTGCCAATCTTCATTCCACCAATTCCTCCACAATCACCCTCATCTATCATCTCGGGCTGGTAAATAGGCCAGAGGTGACAGCAGTACAAGGGACTTAATCTCGCCCCACTAGCAATAAAAAAAATATGAAACATAGTCAAAATTGAAATTAATAAACTAATTCTGACTTTGGAGCATTGGAGTCAGTGGACCAGAGCCCAAAACGCTAACCCCTGAACTAAGTTAAATTTTATTGCTGGGTTATAGCAAACCTACCAAAATGTGTACGAGTCTGTGTAATAGAAAAGGGTGATCTGCCCTAGCTCGCGGGTATCAATATGATAAAAACTATAGTCTCTATGAGAGTGCGTGTAAATATTCTATAACTCCGTCAGACACTTGAAGACCCCGATTTTCCACACATACCGTGCCAGAACACGAAGCGAATGCTCTGGATGACACAGGCAGACTGGAAAGCAAGGCTTTGTTTACAAGAAGACCTATTAATACACCCGAACGCGGTTTGGAGACAGATGCCTCGTGCCTGTAGTTTGAAACAGCACGTGAGTCGCAGTTTACAGTAGCACTGTCGGGGTCCCGACGGCAGGCGCCTCTTAGTGTAAACTCTCGCGACAGACGCCAGCCAGGCCACAGAAGCATTACGCAACGCCAGCACCCCTCCCCTTTCTGCATTCGCGAATCCACCAGGGAAGAGGAAACTTCAAGGTAAAGCGTTGTAAAAAGTGATGTCCAGGAGATTCTGAATACGAGTCTGTAGTTCTCTGACAGACTTTTCGATTGAAGAGTACAATCTTCTGAGGTATAACGCTGTGTAGTCCGTTGAAAGTAAAGCTACGTTCGGAGGAACTTATCACCTCCATCGTCAGGATGAAAGCCTAATAAGAAACCCGCATGGAAGGAGATGGTAAGGAGAGTTTTTCTTGCCACATCATTTCTTGCGGTATGTCCCAGAAGACAGTGCTCTTCATAACCATCGGTGTGATGACCTCAAATCCTACATAATTCTGTATTTCAGCATCCCGCTGCAATTGCTCAACTTAACGTTCATTATTTTTCGTCCGTCAATATTGCAACACTCTTCCAATCACCACTCAATTTTTAGTTTAACATTATACACCTTGACACTACATGTTTCGACCCCAAACGGCCATTTTCAGGTGTCTTGATATGTTACAATTATTTTATTAAATTGTGTTAAAACTGCTACAGTGTCTTAGTTCCCTTTAGAATCACACGCTGTGGTCTTCTTTTCAAGGTAAAACCAGATAAAATCCTTTAAAGTTTCTCTTATACCCACGTTATTTTNCTTTAAAGGATTTTATGTGGTTTTACCTTGAAAAGAGAACTACAGCGTGTGATTTTAACACGGACTAAGACAGTGTAGAAGTTTTAACATAATTTAATAAAATATATGTGACATATCAAGACACCTGAAGAAGGCCGATTGGGGCCGAAACCAGTAGTGTCAAAGTATATGATGTTAAACTAAAAATTGAGTGGTGAATGGAAGAGTGTTGCAATATTGACGAACGATAAATAATGAACGTTAAATCCTACATAATATTTTATTATTTTACAAAGTAACAGCAATTATATGAAGACCAGGGAGTTAACACAGGCCAGTTAAACGTCTGGCAGCCCAACACCCTGGGCTGCTGGGGGAGACAGGCAGATGTGTCTTCATGTTACCTAAGGCACGGTACAAGTCAGCAATAATTGAAGCCAGAACTGTAGAAACGTAATGTTACGGTTTTAGTAAGTGAGACAAGTTTGAGTATATTGTAATGTTAAGGTTCCGGCAAGGTCATGTTAAAAAGAATCTTTGGCAGACTACGTTACGCGGTGATGTAAGGTCAAATCACAGTTTGTAGGTTCTACTTGACTTACAAGCGAACTGCCTATAAAGGGCACATTTCTCTTAAACAAAATATGAATACATATATTCAGTGAAGACTTTTCGGGCTGAGTCGTGTTCAGGCGCACGAGAAGGTTTCGTTGTATATTGTCGAATTGAAAGCTTTAAACTTTGATGACATTTCGTGACAGAACAGAACTTGTTCAAAATTTGGGACCTTGTTACTGCATGTTTTCACATGGCCAACACAAACACACATACAAACAGACTTGCCCGGCATATATCGTGCAGGCACTTTTAAATGCCTTCTCCGATTCTATGTAATTTATCTAATCTCTCTAATCTCTTCAATCTATCTAATCTCTATAATCCATCCATCTTTTTCTTTTTTCTCCCAATTGGAGAATAGGCCATCCGTGAAATTCTTCATTTCATTTCACTTTCTTAATAATTAGATAGTTGGTAGGACTCCTTTGAAAGGGGATCAGACGTCGCAAGAACGTTATCTACACACGACAACACAATGACAGAATGAACACAGGCAGATATCCATGCCTTGAGTGGGATTCGAAACCACAACCCCAGTGTTCGAGAGACAGAAGAAAATTCGCGCCTGAAACTGCGCCGTCATTATGATCGGCTCTCTATCTGATTAACTGAATATAATAACAAAGCCGACGGCTGCTACTGCTATATCCGTGTTCTCTATGATATGTATTCACTTCTGATTCAAGAATATCATAACCGTATCCATGAATCCACTGGACTTGGGCGCCATGTTGAAGCTCTCCGAACTGTTTTTACTTACTTTTCTGTCTCAGTTTATGTATATTCTAATTTTATGTCTCCTTTATCTGTTCCCTACTTCCTTATATCCTTCTTATTTCTCTCTTTCTTTTCCATAGTTAAGGGTTTTATTTATTTTTCTAACAATTCCTAATTTCCTGTCATCATTTTGTTTTCCTTGAAGGAATGCTTTCTGCTGTGAAGCGTGCATTACACTAATCAGCACTTTAATGGAAACACGGAAGAAAATTCTCCTTTATAATTAAACCGAATTTAAAATGCGAAAACAAATATTTCTCTTCACATCACAGTTTTATTGTTAAATCTTGAGCCAAAATAAGGCAATTTTCACGCTTATATTTTCCTTAGTTTTATCGTTTTACCAAATCACACTTTAGAAACCGATTTATTTATTAATACATATTTACTCTCAAATAAATAAGTCATTATATCTAATTGCATGGTAAGACACACGTCTTACACGTAAGAAGAAAATTGAGGTAACAAATTAAATAGTGCGCGTTACAAGTTCCTAAACCTTTATTGTACTCATCCTGATGTGTCTCACCATATAGTACAAGTATTATTGTGACCGTCAACACAAGAAATTCACATGTACCATATTATATTTAACAGATCTGTTCAACGCGTTGCCAGGCAACAGCTCCGGTTAAGGTATCCAACACGCAACAAAGATGAGACGGTGTTTTCCATGTCGTCCGCGCCGAGCAGCGGTGGAACAACGGGGTATGCAACCCGTTTTCAAGCAAAGGCTCGGTAAACACATTTCCGCGTAAGCGGTGACGTCACCAACAATAGAGACGGTATTTTCCGTGGGGTCTGTGCAGAGTGTTTATAAAAGATGTTAATGTAGTGACAGAGTTAGTTCAAGGGCAGTTCGGGTCAGTAGTAAGCTGGAGGAGTGAGTCCAGAAGAATTTTTAGTTCTAAGGTTCCAAAGTCATTGTAGACGAAATAGCAAAAGATTTCACAGTGATCTGAAGTGCTAGTTTCCGTGTTGAGTTCCGTTACGAAGAGACGACTGATGAAGACTGACAATCCTAGGGCTTTTGAGACGGTGAATTAGAAAGTGAATAAATCAGCTTTAGCGCTGTATTAATTGTAATTAAGAGATCTTCTTACCAAGGCGCCAATAAATTCAACCATCCGATCAAGAGCCCGTTATTTTTGTCACGCTTGACCCCGTACATATGACAGTATTATTATACATCACTCACAGTCGAAATATATTACCAAAATTTTAATCTGTTTTCAGACACGTAAAGGACCGAAAACAACACCGAATCCCAAGAAAAAAGTTACCCTCAAAGCTACTATACATCACTGTGGACATGTACAACACTTCAAAATGATTTTAGTGTAAAAAATAATTAATAATTAATTAACAAATAATTTTAACTTTCTGACAGAGATTTGAAGTAAAGTATTCGTTTTCTAACCTTTATGGCTACTATTACAATTTAATAACATTACGAAAGGTAGATATTAACAACGAAATTTAAATTAACATAATTTCTAACATGGATCCTATATTAGGAACACAATTCATTAACAAGTGTTTTATCATGCAAACTGCCTGATGATGATCCAACTAGACCTAAACTTGTAGAAGATACAGAATAAAAAACAAACGTTAATAGAACAATATTAATTTGTTTATTTGGAATTTGTTGTGTTGACGGTCATAAAAATTCTTGCATGTTACTATTTGTTACAGGAATACCTGATTTGTCTACAAACAGCTTAGGTTTTACAAGTTACCGAAAAGAATAGAATTTGTTGTGCTCTATTATTGTTCGTAATATTACAGGAACTTCCTGGGAAATCCTAAGATACGTTTCAATGCTGCACATTTGTAAATAATAGCCGAGTCCAAAACACTACAAAGGTTTAGAAACTTTCACCTTTATTTTCTTGCATTATTCTAACGACCCACATGACCTGAATAGTAGCAAACCGAGCCTAATATGACAGTGATCAATAGCCGCACGTATAAACAGACTTACGTAATATTAATTTGCTGCACAAAGAACTGTGCGGAAGATGGTTCATCTTTCACTTTTACTCGCACCCTGCTTCACTGGGACAGATAATGGCACCACATTGTGTTGCCGGGCCATCTCGTTCCTCAGCATCAGCTGCCATTTGATTTCTTCTAAATATAAATTGAACAACAAATCATTATAAACCCACGCCCTATAATCAAATATGACACGTACAATGCAGTGTAACCAGGGTCAAGAACCTTCTGTATGAAGTGCAATATCGTCGGATAAATTAACCACAGTGCAAAACGTGAATTAACATATTATAGAGGACTCGAAGAAATTCAGAGCCCTTCACCTGCACATTAACCAATCTTATCTATCTATCTATCTACCTATCTATCTGTCTGTCTATCTGTCTATCTATCTATCTATTTATCTATCTGTCTGTCTGTCTACCCATCTATATATCTATCTGTCTATCTATCTATCTATCTATCTATCTATCTATCTGTCTGTCTGTCTGTCTATCTATCTATCTATCTA
>NW_019721009.1:407401-427360 GCF_002891405.2 Cryptotermes secundus | reverse complement strand
CTGTCTAAAGCATGAAATGTCTTCGCCCGCTCGAACACTGGGATCGTGGGTTCGAATCCCGCTCAAGTCATGGCTGTCTATCTGCGTTTATTCTGTGTTCGTGTTGTCCTGTGTCGGTAACGGCCTTGCGACGGACTGATCCCCCACTCCAAGCAGGCCTACCAACTGTCTAATATTAAGAAAGTGAATTAAAAAAGAAGAGTTTCATGGATGCCCTATGATTCAAATGATAACAGCAGGAACAAATACTTGCCATAGGATTCTGACGATGGTGTATAACACACTGATATATTGGGTTTTTGGACTTTATCCATCGTCCTGGTTTTTAAGATAACTAATAAAAACACGACGTTTCGGAAACTGAATCTGTTTCAGTTCTGATCCAGTTTCCGAATCGTCGTGTTTTTATTAGTTATCTTAAAAACCAGGACGATGGATAAAGTCCAAAAACCCAATATATCAGTGTGTCAGAATCGTCAGAATCCTATGGTAAGTATTTGTTCCTGCTGTTATCATTTGAATCATAGGGCATCCATGAAACTCTTCTTTTTAATTCACTTTCTTAATATTAGACAGTTGGTAGGCCTGCTTGGAGTGGGGGATCAGTCCGTCGCAAGGCCGTTATCCACACAGGACAACACGAACACAGAATAAACGCAGATAGACAGCCATGACTTGAGCGGGATTCGAACCCACGATCCCAGTGTTCGAGCGGGCGAAGACATTTCATGCTTTAGACAGTGCGGCCACTGTGATCGGCTCATTAACCAGTTATAAACGGCCGCGCCATAGCTTAAGCGGTTAGTCGTTGGCTTCCCACCGCGGCGATCCGGGTTCGATCCCGATCTGGTCAAGTGGGATTTGTGGTGGACAAAGTGGCGCTGGGGCGCGTTTTCTCCGGGTGCTTCGGTTTCCCCTGCCAATCTTCATTCCACCAAATTCTCCATCATCATAATCACCTGGGGCAGGCTACAATAGGCCAATCAGTGGCCTCCGTGCCAAGTGGACCCAGTTGAATTCCACGCCCCTACTAAGCGAATTAAAAAAAATGTTAATAAATAGGAAATTCTTCTCTTAACATTTTCTGAAAGTGTTTGCTTAATTTCAAACTCAAACTTGTGAATCGTTTTCAAATGCAAAGATCCCACAAGATGGGTAAGAATACAGATTTTCGTCTACACATTAGCACTTTAATAGCAATAAGAGATCTTAATTTAAAATTGTCTGAAATGGGAAGACTTAGTTTCGCACCAAAACGTGTGAATAATATTCGAAAGCAACGAATCCTACGACCACCTGCCATGATACATTTCTGCTGGTCTTATGTGGACACTACAGAAGAACGGCTGAAGCCTCGTTTCTGCCCATTATCATCCTAAATGTCAGCGTCGCCATTCCTCTGTTCCTGTTTACACTCATTTCCTAACAGCGAACTCTTTTACTTAGTCCCTACTTAGTAAATGCACATAATTGGCATGTAAAATAAAAATAAATATACCTACTATCCTAATAAAGTTTCTCACTGAGGAAATCTCTAGAAAGGGGTCCTGTGTTCCATTATATATTTTCAAATCACGATTATGTTCATAGGATCAACTTTGTCAGAATCCCTCTGTTAGGATGTTATTAGATGTATGTATTGTAAAATCATAAGAAGAAATGCATAACTCTCTCCCTACATTTTATATTATATGTTTTATGTTCACCCTGAACGAAATAAAATATTTCAGAACTGCTCAAACCTACGCAACGGCTGATAATAATTATGAGTATTAGAATCGTCTTTGCAAAAGACACCCATTTCCTTGCGCCACTCTACATCTGTTGTGACTCTTCCAAGAGCTACTCAGTTATTTAATTACTCTGTCACTAAATAATTTATGTCTTCCAATAAACATCTTGGTGACGTGTGGGATAATAGAGAGTAGAATTGCCTCACACACAAAACCTTCTAAATATTAAATTATCCCCTCGGTACCGTACGATAGGTTATCTTTCCTACATTCATCTCCAGAGCGGAATTGCCAGATGAAACATAAACTTATGCTAACAAGAATCTCCAACAGGAACCTCTCGCAACAGAACAAAACAAATATGGAAACTGATGTATTTAAATTGTAAGTTTCAGCACATTCCATTGCTACGCCAATCCAACAAAATAAACCAGACTGCGTTATTATTGTTTGCCGATCACAGTGGGAGCGTTGTCTAAGGAATGAACTGTCTTCGCCATTTCGAATACTTGATCGTGAGTTCGAATCCCACTTGAAGCATGGATGTCTTTGTGCGTTTATTCTGTCTTTGTGTTGTTCTGTGTACAGGTAGCGGCTTTGCGACGTGCTGATCCCTCATCCAAGGAGTCCTACCGACTTTGTATAGGATCAAGAAATTGAAAATGCGGCCAATGCCCAACAAATGGTTGTAGGGCCATAGATATATAGAAATGTTATGTTATTGTTTACGCCCCGCATGAAATTATTAGAGGTCTAAGGCGATATTTGCGCTTAGTTATCCATATTAGTGTGCACATAAAATGTTGTAGTTCCTTTAGAAATGCCACTTTATGAATTAGTACAATGCAGTGTGTTTCGAAAGAGGGGCTATAGAGCATAATTTTAACCCAAGGAAAGCTTTACTGAAATCCACTGCTTGTTTAAATCTTCACACCATTGGTTAATCATTAATTATGGTGCGAATTCATTCCGTACTCGAGGACTACAGCCTTATTTTATAGAGGTTTGGGCGCCCGAATAACTCGGAGAATTATGCTGGTGGGTACGTAAGCTCCTGGTAGAGCTACCCATGCCTAACAGTTCAAAGTCAGAGGCCAGATGAAATGTAGTCCCTGGTACTCCAAGTTCGTTTTGGGTGTGGGTTAACGAAGCATTTTCTTACAAATCCATGGTGGAGGACCAGACCCCAAACAGAGTTTTGTAGCGCCAGTAAACCTGAAACGGATCATTTTACGAACATGTGCAATGGAAAAGAAAATACAGTCAGAATAACGGATGTGTACAGCGTTGGGAAATTATAGAAAAAAGTGACAGACGTTCTCTGACTTAATAATTGAACTTGACAATATAAAGTACTCTGGTTCAAGTCATGTCTTAGAAAGTAGAGACATCGAAAAAAAAATCTTTCTCAACGCAACAAGTAACCTATTGGCAACAATTGTGTCTCTCCACAAATATACTTTTAAAGTGAACCATTGGAAAGCAATGTTGACATAATGGTGTGGATACTGTAGCGAAATCTGTGAAGAAAGAGTCTGAACAAGCATTCCAGCAGTCCTAGAGCTGGAACGTACTCTGATTCCACGAACTCACCTCAACAGGATGTGAATACGAATCCCTGTATTGTGACTGGACACAGGTTCATCCAGCAGCTCCTGCAAAAGACATGTGAAAATTGACAGGTGAGTGACAGCAAATTGAAAGAGCCGGTGCATACGTGTTATTTCTCCCCTGAAAGCGTTTAGGATCACTGAACCAAATGAATGAAAATGAGAGTTTATGCAATTTTGACAACTTCTATTAGATGAATATGAGTATGAGGGATGGGCCGTAAAACTGGCCCTAGCACTGCAACCTTCAATGATCTATTGTGCTTCCCCTTTTGATTAACCATTTATCAATCCTACACTTCGAATGAAATGTAGGACTTTGTTTGCGGGGGCGTCATAAAAGTCACTTGGTTTGATTCTTCTATTAGGTAGCTTGAATTTGAATATGATTTCAATATGCTGTTGAAAAAGACAAACGAATATTAAATTATACCTGTAAGAGCCCACGGAGACTCATAGGGTCGTGAGGCGTCTAGGCTGTCACACTTTTTAGAATATGGGTTCGCAGATGGCGTTAAGATTGCCAGCATTAGTTGCCGGCCACCCTTTACCCCCAGGAAGATTCCTGGTACTCATTTCTATTAGAGGATGAGTTGACCCTAGGGCCATAGTGCGGCTGGAAGGATCAGGTCAATAAAAAACACAATAACATAAAGCCTTCCGGCTTTAAGAAATATTTTTAAACTCATTATATTTGTCCCCGTCATATCAATATTTTCAATTCATCGTTGATTTTAACCGTTTGTTGTCCAGTTTACCAGACGAACAAGAACTTGCATATCTCTTCTTTAAAATTAGAAGCTTAGTTAATAAAATATAGTACAGCTGAAAAATATTGTGGCGTATAGACCTGTCGATAAGAGGTGACTCTGTAAACAAAGCCCGTTACTAGATAACATCCAAAAACATACACACGCACACAATAAAATCTGTGTTTTCTGTGTGATCTTTGTCGAGATATTATTACCGGGAGGTTTTGAGCTTAGTGAGTATAGTGTGTTCTGCACGCGATATTCTGAAGAGAGGACCTGAACGAAGAAAGCTGAAGAAACTCCACGGTTAATGGTCGTTGCCAGGAAACGGCTGGTGAAGATACGGTAGGCTAAAAAGTGCTTAGCTGAGTTGAATAGTGAATGGTGGAGATTAGCGGTGGCTCTCTAATTGTTTGTAGTTCGAGTCGTGTGTATAAGCGGTCAGTAAATCCATCCTCCAATCCAAACCTCTTCTATAGTCACATTCACACACGTGACCATATCAGTACAAGTTACGTAATAAAAATTAATACTGTGGCGTATTTGCTCAAAGCAAGAAATGTGAGGGCAGAGAAACAGCCGTTGTTAGGTAATGGTCCCTAAACAAGAAGCAAAATGACGCGTCATTTAATCTGTGACGTCATGCAACAACAGAAGAAATGTATCAAACGTCCTTCTCTGTGTGTCCGCGCCGCGCTTCTGTTACGCAACGGTGCGTTAAACACATTCATGCAACGGTATATGAACACACAACAATAGAGGAAGCGGTGCTTTCTCTGAGTCCGCCTCGAAGCTATATAAATTGGATCTCTAGCGGCTAGAATGACAATTACTTTGAATTCCGGAGTTGACAGTTGCAGCATAGAACTGAGTCGAGTTCCGGAGTTGGTGGTTGGCAGAATAATTGAGAAGAAATTGTAAGAAAGGAATTAGGCTCTCCAAAAGAAAACCTAATGTGTGAAAGTGGTATACTATGCTCCACAAAATGTGACCATAGAGTGGAACGCGAAATCATAAATATTTACCATAATTATATGTGCTGCTACAGTTGAAGAGAAACGGATAAAACTGGAAACAATTTTAATATATCGCCTTGCATACCTGTCATTCCGTTTGCAACTTTAAGGATGGTGAGACGTAGGACAGTCGAAAGCAAAGAAGAGAGACCGAGACCATCTTGGAAGTAGGATACGTAGCAACAGGCACTGTGGACCTAACACACTGAGATTAACAATGTTTATGATGATGATGATGATCTTACAAATATGTCTCACAATACAACAATTATAGGTCCTATAACGACCGATATTAAAATTTATCCTACCTCAAGTTTTCGTACGTTCTTCATATATGCATGTGGGAGCCGCACAAAGCGGGTCAAGCGCTAGCCAATCACAGTATAGAAACGATCTACTGCTACCCAATGGCCCGGTGAACACGTTTTCTTGGAGATACGTTTCTTGAATAAACAATCCATAACTAGGTAAAACCTACAACACAATTGTTGCTGTTATGTAAAGACTGAAAATCGCGTCTGCAGGCAAGTAGTTCAGCAGAGCGCAGTAACCGGACAGGAGAAACAGGTATTCACTACAAGTTCGGAGCGAGACTACTAAAAGTGGGCTAATATAGAGAGAACCAAACTTCTTCCGTCTGGATCCGGGTTCGAATACCTCCACCGTAGCCCTGCGAGTCGTAGGAGGCGAAAATGAAAATCTCGAATCTGAGACAGTAAAATATGGCAACGAGTCCCATGCGAAAGGGTCCCGAGAAAGACTGCGCTTGCGAGGACCAGCAGCAATCATAATTGACAAATTCGCCCTTTCATCAAAGAGAGCGTCCTACATGAGCAAACCGCGCAACTGTCTCACAGTGATAAAAATTTGATCTAAGCCCCAGATGGATGCTTCATTACAACACAGTCTGGCCGATTGACTGTCGATCGTAACATAAGACTCAGACTCAGAGAAAGAACCTACGAGAGATCTTCTTCACCCAACTTATCAGGAACCAGCGATCTTCAGTTCTTCTAAAAGAAGTTCGTCTTTGTATCCTGTATAACTGCAATAAATATTTATATAAAGATTTAATAAATTCTCGTCTCTTCTCTTCATACAATGATATCCCACATGCATTTTAATGGCGGATTTCAAAAGAACGGAAATACGAGATCCCCAGGGCTTGCTGTTCATACAGAGTGATAAAGAAGTCGACACCTTCTTAACTCTAGGTTTAAACACACTGGACGACCATACGTACATGCAGCCAGCAAATGTATTTATGAAGGAGCAACTGTGAGCCTGTCTGATCCGTAATAAATTGTGTCTACAAGTGTGTTTCTTGTATTGACGTTTACATTTGAAGAACTGGATACCCAAGATACAGACCGCAATATTTTGCAATGTTCGAGGTCTTATCGTTACCTTCATTCGTAAACATCTCATATTCACATTCTGTGCAATAGGGAAGACAAGAATACAATATTTGAAACACGAATGATTGATCACGGAAGAAAGAACAAAAAGGAAAGTTTGTTTTACAATTTATTATTATCATTTCGCTCATTGTAAACATGGATATATATTAAGTATAAGGCTCATGTCTGAAGAAATTAAATGTATTTATGTTGGTATAGCGATGTACTACATTCAGTTATTAAGTACGGAGGAGGTGGGTTTCCCCATGCACCGCGACTAATAGTCTCTTGTAAGTCCCCCTTTAATTTCTACTGTCGCCATACCCTACCGATACTGGTGCCCGCTATCTCCCCTTTCTGCCAGCGAGGTCGGTCCTCTACTGGTGTGGTACCCGATAATTCTCCCCTTTCTGCCAGCGTGGTCGGCCTTCTACTGGCATTGGTACCCGATAACTTCCCCATCTACCGGAGGCACTGGAAACTACTTGGGCGGGAAACATTTTACCTAATTTTGCTCAGAAGTCTCCTAGAGACATGAGGATCTACGACACGGGACCCACGGCTTAAAGTCCCTCCCGGAGGACTAGTTCCCTGAATTTTTCCGCCCTTAAGAATTGCACGACCTCCGCCGGGTTTGAACCCGCGTACCTTGAGTCATGAGGTGGGAACGTTACCCCTAGACTACAGAGGCCGCTGATGTACTAAATCCTGGACGGCCTGTGTTCAATTCCCAAGAGGACAAGATTTTATCTCCTCTTCCTTAGGGACAAAGCTGCTTTGGAATAAAGCTAGCCACTCACCTCCAATTTGTCCTGAGATCAAGAAATGCGGAGCTATACCTCAGCTCCCACCCATATTCCTTTAAGACCTAATTAAGGACATTGAAAATTTTATTTTATCTTACCTAAATGTAATAAAAATAGAGACAGAAGCATTACAAACTAAGGCGATGATATAGAGCCAACAGTTCTTCAAGTTATTCCGGTCCCGAGGAGTTCTCGGGCTTCACGTCTGTGAGTTTCACAATGAAATATCTCCAAGATGGTGAATATTTCGCAATTATTCTGTCGAGGCATTCGAGTTCTTATTTTTATATATAATTCAAACCTGCTTTCAATAAACATTCGATTATGTGGCGAGTAAGGTAGATTCACTGTGAAAGGAGCTGTTTCTGAGAATCAAGCTGCCTGCTGTTATGGAAAACGTGTGACTATGGATACCAATTTGCAGCCCTGTCACAGATATCAAACGCAAGCTATCATTCTGTTTCGTGAAAATACAATGTGTTCGCTTTCCCTTTGTAACCCCGTTAACGCCGAGATAACTAATACAAAGTTTTCGTTAACGTTGCAGAAGATACGTATCAGGATAATTTCATCGCGTACCTTGCAGGCTGATGCAACGCAATATATCAACTTATTCATCTGCGTTGCACTTCAAAACTTGGAGTGTGTATGGCCACTACTCAGCGTCGAGACCGGCTTTGGGACCCACCCAACCTCCTAACCAATGTATAAGGAAGGTTAGTTCCCCGGGGATAATGCGCCCTGCATATGAAGCTGACCATTCACATCCAACTAATACCGGGGTCAAGAATGATGGATCTACACCTCCACTCTCCCAGATATCTTTATGATATAGTGCTTAATTCATTAATCACAGGGACAAATTTGCCTTAATTTTGCGTTTAAAACTATTGAGCATGATATTTATACTCGTGATTATACATTGTCACGATTTAGGTGTGACCATAGACGGGGTATGGATTGGTTAACGTATTTGTTGAACACTTGTACACATCACTCGGATCTACAAGTAATTTCAACGCTATCGGTAATCTCCACACTTTACGAATCACCACAGCAACAGCTACGCCTTCTTTCAAGCGTGTTGTATCTTCATCAGCCTTTCCCTAACAACGGTTTCTAACAGTTATTGCTCTGCAGTCATTTGTTCGAACTTGGCTTTTTTTTTCAGTTTCTTGATCCTATATACAGTTAGTGCCAGTCACGGTAGCCCAGTGGTCTAAGGAATGTACTGTTTTCTCTAGCTCCGAAGCCGGGATCGTGGGTTCGAATCCCACAGAAGACATGGTTGTTTGGTGTGTGTATGCGTTTATTCTATGTTTGTATTGTCCTGTGTTTAGGTAGGGGCATTGCGATGAGCTAATCACCCCTCTAGTGAGTCCTACCGTCTGTGAAAATGATGAATGAAACTGAGAAATCAGCCCTGTGCTCCGAAGTTGGAGCAAAGAGAAAGAAAAAAGAAATATGTGCAGTTAATAGGACTCCTCGGACAGGGGATCAGCCCCGTCTAAAGGTCTCACACAGAAAAACACAAAGACAGAATAAAAGAACACAATACAGACATTCATGCCTCAAGCGGGATTGGAACCCATGATCCCAGCGTTCGAGCCAGCGAATACGGTTCATGCCTTCGAGAGAGCGGCCACTGTGATCCTCACTAACGCTGTATGAGTATGTTGCTCACAGTTACTGGTCTCAAATAAAGAAGAAACACCATGTAATTAATCTGTCGTTTAGAAGAGCAATTCCAAATGAGCAGTGGCAGTAAGAGAAGGAAGGGGTTGTAAATGAGCACACGGGAGCTGCTGTTGCTGTATGACTAGACGTGATTGTGTCCATTATTCGACCCCAGTAGACTGCTACAACTACAGAGGGGTGAGAGGAATGGAGTGCTGTGTAGCTGCCTATATGGGGAATTGCAGACGGCTCCTCTGTCCACTTGGACTTGACAAATGGTAATGAGTTGCGTCGGAACAGGAAGTGACCTGAGAAGTTAACGTATGTTCCGCATTGTTGTGCTCAATTGTGAAAACATTGGCCGTTAAGTGAGGAATGCGAGGTAATTGCGGCCGAAACAACTGCTGTATGTCACACATTTTACTTTGCCTGTCAGAACAACAATACGAGTAGTTCTTTAACAAGGGGAACATATATATTGTGACGTATAGAACCGTTTCTAGGCAGCCACCGCGAAACAAACGCTACTAGGCAACAGATTTTAATAAGCGAAAATAGACGGTCGCTACTAGGGGACGGTTTAGTAAACGGATACGCATGCAACAATAGAGGAACGATATTTTCTGTTTGTCCGTTCCGAGATGTTATAACCGGGACTGTTTGGAGCAACGTGACAAAAGATCCCGTGTGGAGGCGGGGTCGAATAACAACACCGTAGCCCTGCGAGTCGTAGGAGATGACGAAAAGGGAAATTAGTACCTGGCAGTATAACCGGGCCACATTGTTCCTGGGGGGTATGGGCGTCCTGGCCCTCCAGGTTGGGGGAGCCTCGAATCTGTGACAGTAAATTATGGTCATGCGTCCAGCGTAACTCGGACTCGAAAATGACTGCGCTGGCGAGGACCAGCAGCAAATGTAAACGATAGATCCATCCTATCGTCAGTGAGGATGTTACATAAGGACTATAAAGGCAAGTGTTCAGTAGGGAGAAAATATTCATCGTAGGTCTCAAGGGGCTTGGCGCCAAGGCGAACTGACTGGCGGTATACCTCCAGTCGTAAAGTAACTCTGCCTCTCTGAATGGGAAATGTGAGGTTTCAGTCTCAGGATATTAGCCGGACAGGAAGGACATGAACGTTGGAAGCTGACGGATCTTCAGTGTTAATATCCGTTACCAGGAAACGACTAATGAATACATCGCAGGCTTGAGAAAACTTAGCGTGTAGTGGTTTGTGAATTGTGGAGATCAGCAATAACGCTGTAAATAATTGTAGTTCCCAGTGATATGTATTAGTGGTCAATAAATTTAGTCAAGAATCTAACTCCATCTATAATCGCATCACCAAATCCTGACAATGCTACATAAGCAGTCCAAGACAGCTGGCAATTAGTATTCTTCCAGCTTGTGACTAGCAAGAAATATCGTCCTCGAAGCATCGTTCGTTAAGAGGTAGGACCGTGAAGGATTATGACAGAAAGTAGAGGAATTTATGGTATGAAAACCTGCAACACAAACTTCCTGCTGAATTCTCATTTGGCGTTAAAAAGATAATTTAGTCAAGTCCAGACCAGGTGGACTGAACAGGACGAATCCTGTATAAGAACACGTGTTGTATACAGAGCAATTAATCAGAAGGGTGAAATGATGAGTGAATGAATTTAAGCATTCTACAACTTTTTCGTTTTGCAGAAGGGTGTTTCTACAGAGGAGACTCGAGTTCAGTCTCAGGCGAAAAGATGGATCTTCACTTCACTACCACCCCATAGTCGAATATAATTAGAATGATCAAGTCAGGGAGGATGAGATGGACATGGCATTTAGAAAGAATAGAGGGAACAGACACGCATTTAGGACATTTGTGGGAACGCCAGTGGGAAAGAGACCACTAGGAAGAAAAAGGAGAGTTGAGTGGATAATATTAAAATGGGTCTTAGGGATGATATGGACTGAACTGATCAGGCCCAGGATAGGGACCTGTTAAGGGCTCTTCTGTACACGGTAATAAATCTTCGGCTTCCATAGAATGTTGGGCAATTCTTGAGTAACTTTACACTTAGTGGCTTCTCGAAAAGGGCTCAGATCCATGCAGTTAGTTACTGAACGGTCACTGAGTAAGGACAGTAGATCTCTTCAGAACCTCCTGGATAGAACGATTGGGTGAATAAGGTTAACTTAGCCACCTGGATTATCAAATGGCCCATTTATACTCCCATCAGAATGCCTGCGGCCCATAATCTGCTGTGATCTGGATTCCTAATACCGTGAATTATTACTTGTTTAAGATATTTAATACGTACACTTAACTCTGATGGTTTTACTGACAGCTAACATAAGTGTCTAAATACAATGCAGTATATCAGGGTGAAACAGATTTCATCTATTTAGCGGCGAGTTTTTGTAGCCCAACGCTGGAGGTTTGCCTGTTGCATACCCACATCCGCGACTCCTCAAATAGCGTTTGAATAAATTGATCGACGTTCAGAATACTCGCAATTAACAGCTTGCATTGAGACTAGTTTTGCATTCCTACTTTAATATACATTAAAATAACAGTATCTGAAATTTTACAGCTGCAGAAACAAAGGATTTAATACATAGTTCTTTTAATTATCTGTAATATGAAACCTCAGCCCAGTAGCATCACAACAATGAAATAAAATTAACAAAACAAACAACAATAAGCAAGTAGAAGTAAGAAAACAAGCAACAACATTCAAATTTAACGAAACAAACAACAATAAGCAAGTAGAAGTAAGAAAACAAGTAACAACATTCAAATTTAACGAAACAAGCAAAATGAAGGAAACAAGTAAGAATAATATATGAGACAAACTCCGTCTTAAGTGCAACAATTTAATTGTAGTTCTTTGTTCTTTCCTTCCTCTACACTACATGTTTCGGCCCTAAATGGCCATCATCAGGTGTATATTCTTACGTAGCTGCTACACTGCCCGTAGTTTAAAATTTAAAACACCAGTCTTTCCAATTGTATGTATGTATAAAATCTTTGTTAACCTACACACGTCAATTTGATTTCTAAAATTGGCACTTTTTTAAAACTTAAATTCAAATTAAAATGTCTATACATTTTCTGTTCTTTTTCTTTTTCCAAATTTTAAAAATGAAAATTTCTCGGGGTACTCGCCCTGTGTCTATAGTGCTGCATCGGCCACTTCTTGTTTTATCGCTGTTCAGGTATTGTTCTGTGTAGGCTCTCTCTGTGTGTGTGCCGCTGCCTATCTTTAATACGTATTAAAGATAGGCAGCGGCACACACACAGAGAGAGCCTACACAGAACAATACCTGAACAGCGACAAAACAAGAAGTGGAAGAGGAAGAGGAAGGAAAGAAGAAAGAACTACAATTAAATTGTTGCACTTAAGACGGAGTTTGTCTCATATATTGTGTGAGTGTAACAGGATGCTTAAATATAATAAAGTAAGGATAATCCAGTCCATATATTGAGGTACAGTGTTTTCGAAACTGTTAGTAAACCCAATCGTTACGCCCCTGTTACATTCTCATGCACAAAGTCGTTTAGGTACCGGCCATCATGGCGGACCACATTATAGATGTCGCTATTAGAGCTGCAGTTGTTCCAAGCGGTAAAGTAAGTGCGATTGTACCCAACCTTCTCCTCAAGATACATGACCGCGCCGTCGCGATAGCCAAAGTCTCTCACTATCCGTACTACCGTCCATTCATGTCCTCTGCGCTTGTAGACAAGCAGTCCGTTGTAAGTTAGGAGACGAAAGCACAATATACAGGTTTATTTCTTTCAAAGGTAAATATAGAAGTAATCATTATTATTACATGTTTATATAATTAAGGCACGCAGTAGTGTAGTTGGTGGAGACACTCTGTAACAAGCCGGAAGGTCTCAGGTTTGACTCCCGATAGGATCTCCATATGTTTCGATTGACCTACTCATTCTAGCCGTATTATAATCTTGGAGTCGACTCATCGTCTAACAGAAATGGGTACATGAAATCTTCCTGAAGGGTTAAGGGCGACCGGCTAGTAAGGCTGACAACCACACCGCCATCTGTGAATCGGTGGTCTAGAAAATGTGGGAGCCTCGACGTCTCACAACTTTATGGGCCTCCAGTGCCTATTTTAAGGATAGCTTTACCTTACTTACTATTTATGCCATTAGAAGTGTAACTGTTTCTAGTAGTCTTGATGAATCCAAACATGAAAATACAAATTGTAACAACTGTAAATGTATTTTACTTTCCTCATCTCTTAATGACAGCTTTGATTTTTTGATTGAATTATTGTTTCTTTTTATATTTTGCTTTATATATACTTTGTTATTTTGTCTCTCTTCTTCTCATGTTAACTTTGCAATCAACCTCTGACCTGCTAAGTTTGCACGTAATAAATAAGAATCAAATTCACTTGAATTGAATTGTTATTAAAACACTATATTTTGAGTCACAACAGCTCAGTCGGTATATAAACAGGCTGCATGGCTTGAATTCCTTTCCCGACAGGGATAAGAAATTTTTCTGGACTCCACAGGGTCCAGACCGATTTTAAGACCCACACACCCTCCTATCCGATGGGTACAGGGGTCACTTTCACCAGAAGCAAAGTGTCCATTGTGTGAAGTTGATCACTCACCTCCATCTAGTACCGAGGTCTAGGAATGGTGGAGCTATTCTTTCACTCCGCAATGCGTTTTCAAAGTGTGGCTCTTAATTAATCAAGCACAGCAACAATTTTACATGTTACTACACATTCCTGACACTGCACTCCAGGCGTCTACACTCAGATATTTTATTTATAATAAATGTTTATAATGTATCTGAGTATTTCCAAAATTCCCAGAAGCAGTCGGTTTACGTGTTCCTTCTGTGACGTATGTAACTTTCCTCTGTTTGATTCTTCGGTTGTTACACAGTGTGGCCGTGTATGATGACACAGACTTCTTAGACGTATATGCTGCCTCCGTCTTCAAGGTACATTGGTTAGTTGCTGGGAGTATAGACATATTGTCCAGTGTATGATGTGGTAATAGAATAGGTTTGGTTTGGTAATTAAATTATTTTATACTTACAGAATATAACTACAAATGACTACCACAGACTCACTGAGTTATACTTTCCAAAGATCACTGTAACTGCAGAACACATAAAGACTTCTCAGCCTCCACTAGCCGTTTCTTCGTAACGGCTTCTAACAATGTCCTATCTTTCCGTGTTCACGTTCTTACTGTCTGGGGACTGTCTTAGAACTAACTCATTGCTCCAACTGTCCTGCTTATAATATCTCGGCACGGACCACACAGAAAACACTTTTTCTCTTGCTGCCTTTCAAACATGCTTGTTTACGAAGCCGTTACTCCGTAACAATTGTTGTATTTCTGCTTATCTCGCGGTCGTCACCCAGCAACGCGTCTACATGCCACAGTATCATTCGGTTTCTTGTTTAAAGGATGGTTCTTTTTTTTAAAACAAGAGAGTGTTTATATACACCTACACAGGACCTCACCAACCTGCACACTCTGTAGATATATAATGGAAATTGTTCTCTTCTATTAAAGAATAAACAAAATAAAAGTCAACATTACGCAGGTAGCAACACCTGTTTGTTTGAATTTTCTTCAACCTTGAAGAAAGAGGCGACATATTCTTCCGAAGGACCGGTTGACTTTCAACGGACTGCACGGTGCTATGTTCCAGTAGATACGTAGAACTCTTCAACACGTAATCATAACATGAAAATTAAGTACCTATACTTAGATGGTAATTTACATCTTGTTATAAATCTCGCAGACCAGATGATGCCACCGTTTGGAGTAGTGACGTCAGAGAAGTGTGAGTTATAATTTTAGGAGGATCGTTCAAGGAATTGACCTTCTATTTCGAAATTTATTTGGAAGAAAACCCAGTCGGATTCGTGGACGTACACACACGGAAACAGTAAGATAATCTTTTCGTTCCTTTCGCTGACGGAGAATTAGTTTCAAATGAGGTACCGATGTTACAAATTAAAACTGAACTAAACAAATGTGAGTTTAGAATACAATATTTACTATATATTGCCCGAAGTTCAATAGATTATCCTTTCTTTTGTACTCTGACAATAACTACTGAAATAGATATCTAGTTTGCCGATTAAGATTATGTTTTCATAATAGCTTTATGGTTACAGTTAGATACGTACCCCATTGACTTCTTCCCGTCAATGGGAGTTTTCTACATAATAAGGTCGTGATAATGGTAAGACTGCGCAGACAGAGTTGGCCGGTAAGGAGTTCTGCCAATAACAGCCCTTCTGTCGTCTGAGTACATAGGAAAAAATTGTTGATAATTTAATTTTTCAATTTGAAATATTTGGGTGCCGTGACTAGGCTGTACATGACTCTAAAGTTATTTAATTACATTAATTTTTATTGTACAAGAAGGAACAATTCTTAGTCCCTTTATAGCTCATGTGAATAGCGTTGCGTCTGGGTGCTCACGTGCAGCAATAAAAGAATGTAATGTCGAATTATTCGGATATAACCCTACCTCTCCTGGTTTATGGAAAAGAATACCCATGTCAGTTACTTTACGAATTTTAGCGGCCTCCGTAGTCTAGGGGTAACGTTCCCACCTCATGACTCAAGGTACGCGGGTTCAAACCCGACGCAGGTCTTGGAATTTTTAAGGGCGGAAAATTTCAGGGAACAAGTCCTCCGGGAGGGACTTTAAGCCGTGGGTCCCGTGTCGTAGATTTACGACACGTAAAAGAACCTCATGTCTTTAGGAGACCTCTGAGCTAAATTAGGCAAATTTCCCGCCCAAGTAGGTTCCAATGCCTCCGGTAGATGGGGGAGCTTAGGTACCACTGCCAGAGGAGGGACGACCTCACTGACAGAAAGGGACTAACTATCAGATACCACTGCCAGTACAAGGCAGAAACCTCGCTGGCAGAAAGGGAACGATAGTAAGCACCAGTACCGGTAGGGTATGGAGACAGTAGAAATTCAAAGGGGGACGCACAATAGATCAAACTGGTCGCGGTGCATTGGGTAACCCACCCCCTCAATATCAATACTTTACAAATTTAAGTGATTCAAATATTAACACCCCGCTATCATAGTTCCTTGCCGATCACAGTAGCCGCGCTGTCTAAGGCATGAACTCTCTTCTCCCGCTAGAACGCTGGGATCGTGGGACAGAAACCCACCTGAAGCATGGGTGTCTGTGTGCGTTTATTCTGTTTGTGTTATTCTGTGTGCAGGTAACGGCCTTGCGACGGGCTGATTCCTCTTCCAAGATATCCTATTGATTCTGTATAGGATTAAGATACTGAAAAACTGGCCAAGGTCCAAACAAAAGGACTGTGAAGTCATAAACTCCGTGGTTTTAGTCCGAAAGCGGACTATACCGACCGAGCGACCGCTGCTTGTCAGCGAATTTGGTACCAACTTTAGCGGATAGAGGATGTCGCATGATCAGCGCAACTAATCCCCACGGCCGTTAATTTCGGTTTTCTAGACCGGAGCCGCTATTTCCTTGGAATAGATCCTCAGTTATCCTCACGAGGCTGAGTGGGCTCCGTTCCAGACCCAGTACTTCTCAGAAAATCTGTTAGCGCCAGGAATAGAACCCGGAACCTCTGACTCTGGAGCCAGGGACTCTGACCACTAGACCACAGAGACGGTCGTCATAGTTCCTCAATTAGATATGGAAATTGGTGTAGCTTCAAATTATACAATTTCAACTCTATACCAAAATGTAATCTATATTACTGTTCTCGTGATGTGAGCCATTTTCTCGGAATACCTGCTTCTGTTGGAAAGGCCAGTTCGCTCCAGTGACCTGAAAACCTACGGAGGCGTGAACTTGACTTTCTGTAAGGATCGGCATGTCAGATAGGAACAGTAGGGCAAGAACAAGGCTACGACGGGTCCAAAAATGGATACTTTCGAAATACAGGGAGAAATCTATCCATCCGAAAGCTTCGGGAGCACTGTTCCATGCTTACGACGAGATGCGGCCCTATAGTGACGCTGCAGTTACACTTAATTAAATCTCAGAATATGAGACTCACTCTACGTTACTCTAGGGTCTATACAACGCCCTAGGTACTGTAGGTCAAGTCCATTGTTGCAAATAATAATAATAGGGGTGATTGAACCCAATAAGAGAAGTTGTACATATTGTCACGAGTCCGGGGTTCCTTGACCAATAATAAAGGGTTTTGAAATGGATAATTTTATTTATTAACACCTTGTACAATCAACTCGTACTTGCAGGCAATACAGCTCTATCGCTGATTTACGCTATTTATAGTTCACCGTTACACATGCACCAGGATTCTCCGTCTTCACTAGTCTTATACTGACTGATAACGGAATTAAAACAGCCTCACTGTGACTAAATCTTTTAATCACGTCTTCAGAGGCTGACTTCCAATTCTTCTTCAACTACTCACTCCTCTCCTACCGAAAACTGACTCAGTTCTCGTTCTCGTAATCTTTTCCTCTTCCTTCAAACTGCCTCTCTCATATAATCACAGCACGGACCTCGTAGCACAGTAAACACAGCTCCGCTATTGTTGTAGTGGCGTGTTACCACACAGTTGCCTAGCAAAAGTCTCGGCCCAGACCACATACAAAACACATTTCATTCTTGTTGTCTATTGTTATAGTTGCATGTCTATTGGTCCGATACACAACAACGGATGACCTTGTTGAGAGCTTAACTTCGGGAATGTTTTTACCGAACAGTTACCTAGCAATGGTCACATGCGTCGCAATACAACGCCAACTTCAAAGGGAAGTAACTCGACATATTAACTAACATTGTTAGGAGTTCCTTGTTCTTTTATTTTCATAAGAAGTTCCAACCGCGCCGGACGAGATGCTTAGAGTCAATGTTGAATTATGATGACCTTGAGAGCCTGTCAGTGTAGGCAAGCTTGGCACGAGATTCGAATCCGGGAACTTTCCAGTACGAAGTTGAAGTTCTAATAATTAAAATAATTTGTAGGTTTCGTTTTAGGTTAAGAATTAACAGCAAAATTCTTAAACACTATACTTTCTCGGAAACAAGAAAGGAAATTTCAAACATTGTTTACACCAAGAGTCAAGTCTTCTATATTATAACACTTTGTGATTCAGGTAAATCCAGATATACATATTTGTGAAATGCATTTCCTACTTCTTGGGTGTTGAAGATTTAGCTATGCAAGAAACCAATAGAATCAGATGTCGAGCCTCTTCAATCCAGCAGAGGCATTATGTCCGAACCGTATGATATTACTTTCCATAAGATTGCAACCTTCTATCACCGCTGTCCGTGAGCTCGTGAGATGCTACTCTGTTCAGGAGAGCTATGTTATTTAAATAGATGGGGAATTTTTTCTTCAAACACAATAACAATTAAGATAAATAACACTAGAGGCTCCGCTTCTCATAGTCACAACCGAGTCATGGCATCCAACACTTACAAGTTACAAAATAAAAATATTGTGATCTTTAGACCAATTGCTAGACAGCAATTCAGTAAACATAATCCCGCTGGAATGTTATAAGCCATCATTGCTAGGCAGCGGATAAGCAAACAAGCCTTCTCAACAATAGGTAGGCTGATTTTCTGGGTAGTCCGTGCCAAAGGGGTTATAAAGAGACAAAGGATATAGTTTTAGTTAATTGTGGAGAATTGGGTCAAGTTCTGGAAATGACAGTCGAAGGTGATTAAGAAATATTGGCAAGAAAGGAATTGGGGGGTGCAAAGAAAACTTCGTGTGTGATGTGAAGTTGCAGTGAGACTGCTATAAATCCGTTTCCAGAATACGGCTAGTGAAGACTGAGAACTCTAGTGAGTGTGTAACGGTGAACTGCAAAGTGTGTAGACAACAATAGAGTTGTATTGCTTGTAGTCCCGAGTTGTTAGAATGTATAACGTCCTATGAAGCGAATTATCCATTGTAAAACCCTTCTTACAAGTCACGTAAACTCAATACACAAAACAATATCTAAAACTTCTACTAAATAAGCATACGAGAGACAGAACTCCTTGCCGACCAACTCTGTCTGCGCTGTCTTACGGCAGTCTCAGTATTAGACTATCATGTAGAAAGCTCCCATTCACGGGACGAGAGGAATGGAATACGTGTCTAACTGAAACCATAAGGCTATTATGAAAAAGCATTCCACAGACATGTGGCACGCATGAAACTCACGGATGCAAAACCTTAATCTGCAGGTCTGAAAGGAAGAGACAAAGTTTACATCGGAGGATCACAAGTCTCGTAAAATAGTTTTTGGGAAAACATGATGGAGACCAATGGCGGGCTCTTGTGAATACGGTAATGAACCTAAGCGTTACGTACGAAGAGTCTAAAATTTCTTGATTACCTGAACCACTATTACCGTCTCAAATGTAACGCTGCCCCGTGCTTTCTGTGGGCAAAGTGCAAAAGTACAACAGCATTCCATTGTGCAGATACAGAAAATCNTCAGCCAGGATAGCCTGTAGTCCAACCGAAATTCGAATAAGGCACCTTCGGGATACAAACCAGAAGCGTTGCCTCTTGTGTCATCTTACTCATGTTATGTTTTCTACTTCGTCTATTTTTCCAATTTCCATACCTACCAAGTGACAACCATTTTCTTTTAGACCTACTTCATAAGTTGAATAAAAACAGGACTACAATTTAATGTGGAGTACAGTACTAGTAGCCAATAAAGGCAGTGACATTGTTACTTCAAGGCTCCACAAAGCAGTTCCGTCAAGTAGATACTACAGAGTTCTGACGTTGGTGTATAACACAGAGATACTATGTTTTCGGACTTTGTCTTTCTAAGGGACCCAACAGAGTAGGTGTCTTCCCTCACCTGAGGACGGAAACAGATCCATTTTCCGAAACGTCGTGTTTTTCTTAGTTATTTAGAATCCGGACGATGGACAAAGCCTGAAAACCCAGTATATCTGAGTGTTCTTTCAACTTCGAACGAGCACAGC